>NC_054394.1:32369752-32387252 GCF_017976425.1 Toxotes jaculatrix | reverse complement strand
TCCACCCTCCACCCTCCTCCACCCTCCACCTCCACCCACAGGCTCCACCCTCCACCCTCCTCCACCTCCACCCTCCGCCCTCCACCTCCACCAGGGTGCAGTTAGAAAATCCCTGAGGAGGTAAATCCAGGCCTGTCATGCTCGGGTGCTGATCCAGGATCAGTCTCTGATCTGTACTGTAAGTCCTGTCTCTGCTCAGGACCGATGACCCGACACCTGCTCGCTCATTTTCACTGTGAACTTACGGGCTGGACGGCGTCTTCGTGTCCTGCTCTGAGGTCATGGTGGAGTTGGGGGCGGTGTGGGGGGGGACAGGAGACCCTCTCTGGGATCCGGACAGACTGGAGACGGGGCTGTCAGGGTCGGGGGTCAGCGGGGACGAGGTCCTGCTGCCAGACCCGGCCGTGGGGCTGGGGGAGGAGGTCGCAGAGATGGCGGGGGAGAGGGGGGTGTTGGCGGTAGAGGGGGAGAGGAAGGCAGGGGTGGGTGAAGTGGAGGGGGAGGAGCCTGCGGAGGAGGACAGGAGGTCGGGAAGGTTTTGACTGGACGAGCGGCGGCTCTTCCGTCCCTCCTGATCGCTGGTGGCCAGCTTTCTTCTGTCTTTACGGAGGTGGAGGGACGACTCGTCCACCTCACCGTCCTCATACTTCAGAGCTGTCTGCAACACACACACACGCACACGCACACACACACACGCACACAAAAACACAGGGCTGTCAGTAACTCTGCACTACTGTAACATCCTGTGGCTGTTTGTTGTTGTTTGTTGTTGTTGTTGTTGTTGTTGCTGTTTGTTGTTGTTTGTTGTTGTTGTTTGTTGTTGTTGTTGTGGTGGTGTGGTACCTCGTAGATGGTGAACTGAGCTCGGAGGTCAGGCTCCGTCCCCTTGTTGTTCATGTGCTTGTGGATGATGGTCTCCATCCCCAGCTGCTCCAGACTGTCAGTCACATCGTAGAACGAGTCCTGGTCAGGGAGCGCTGCCAGCGTCTGACACACACACACACACAGAGAGACACACAGAGACACACACACACACACACACACACACAGAGACACACAGAGACACACACACACACACACACACGTTATCTCATAGCTCACTGATTGTGTCCTGTACTGTGAACACAGAGTATCAGGTGTGTCTGTAGGTGAGTGGATGGATTGTGTCTGTAGGTGAGTGGATGGATTGTGTCTGTAGGTGAGTGGATGGATTGTGTCTGTAGGTGAGTGGATGGATTGTGTCTGTAGGTGAGTGGATGGATTGTGTCTGTAGGTGAGTGGATGGTTTGTGTCTGTAGGTGAGTGGATGGTTTGTGTCTGTAGGTGAGTGGATGGATTGTGTCTGTAGGTGAGTGGATGGATTGTGTCTGTAGGTGAGTGGATGGATTGTGTCTGTAGGTGAGTGGATGGTTTGTGTCTGTAGGTGAGTGGATGGATTGTGTCTGTAGGTGAGTGGATGGTTTGTGTCTGTAGGTGAGTGGATGGATTGTGTCTGTAGGTGAGTGGATGGTTTGTGTCTGTAGGTGAGTGGATGGATTGTGTCTGTAGGTGAGTGGATGGATTGTGTCTGTAGGTGAGTGGATGGATTGTGTCTGTAGGTGAGTGGATGGTTTGTGTCTGTAGGTGAGTGGATGGATTGTGTCTGTAGGTGAGTGGATGGTTTGTGTCTGTAGGTGAGTGGATGGTTTGTGTCTGTAGGTGAGTGGATGGATTGTGTCTGTAGGTGAGTGGATGGTTTGTGTCTGTAGGTGAGTGGATGGATTGTGTCTGTAGGTGAGTGGATGGTTTGTGTCTGTAGGTGAGTGGATGGTTTGTGTCTGTAGGTGAGTGGATGGATTGTGTCTGTAGGTGAGTGGATGGTTTGTGTCTGTAGGTGAGTGGATGGTTTGTGTCTGTAGGTGAGTGGATGGATTGTGTCTGTAGGTGAGTGGATGGTTTGTGTCTGTAGGTGAGTGGATGGATTGTGTCTGTAGGTGAGTGGATGGTTTGTGTCTGTAGGTGAGTGGATGGATTGTGTCTGTAGGTGAGTGGATGGTTTGTGTCTGTAGGTGAGTGGATGGATTGTGTCTGTAGGTGAGTGGATGGATTGTGTCTGTAGGTGAGTGGATGGATTGTGTCTGTAGGTGAGTGGATGGTTTGTGTCTGTAGGTGAGTGGATGGTTTGTGTCTGTAGGTGAGTGGATGGATTGTGTCTGTAGGTGAGTGGATGGTTTGTGTCTGTAGGTGAGTGGATGGATTGTGTCTGTAGGTGAGTGGATGGATTGTGTCTGTAGGTGAGTGGATGGATTGTGTCTGTAGGTGAGTGGATGGATTGTGTCTGTAGGTGAGTGGATGGATTCCCTGTGAGTTCCTGAGTAACTCAGAACAGAGCTCAGGTCTCGTCACTCCAGATCCTGACTTAGTTCTTTAATCTGTTGAGGCCCAGGTGGAGCTGTGAGCTGGTGTCCTCCTGTCCTCCTCATTCTACTGAGAGTGTTTGTTTACCTTGTTGACTGTTTACCTTGTTGATGAGCGTCATGGCGAATATGAGCAGCTCAGTGTCAGAGCCGTTTCTCTCCTCCAGGACGTCCATCAGATAACTCCACGGCTTCACACCTAGCACACACACACACACACACACACACACACACACACACACACACACACACACACACACACACACTTTTCATTTATCTCCTGATGTCACATGATTATACATTAAACTGCAGGTAAACATGGAGTGTGTGTGTGTGTTAGTGTGTGTGTGTGTTAGTGTGTGTGTGTGTTAGTGTGTGTACCTCTCTGTCCGTCCACTGTGTTCACAGCGTCGATGAGCCGTGGACTGTTGGACTCTGAATATTCAACAAACACGATGAGCAGCTTCAGAGACGTTTTCACCACCAGGCGAGACTGAAGAGACACGTGTGTTCAGTATGTGTCCAGCAGGTGGCGTCACAGCTCCACACTTCTCTCACTGACTCATGAAAATCACTGCAGAGGAAACTTCTGACTTCTAACAAGACTTTAACTCATCACCATGCTCAGCCTGTCTGACCTGTCCTCAGTCTGTCTGAACTGTCCTCAGCCTGAATGTGAACTGTCCTCAGCCTGAATGTGAACTGTCCTCAGACTGTCTGAACTGTCCTCAGTGTGTCTGAACTGTCCTCAGCCTGAATGTGAACTGTCCTCAGACTGTCTGAACTGTCCTCAGTGTGTCTGAACTGTCCTCAGCCTGAATGTGAACTGTCCTCAGACTGTCTGAACTGTCCTCAGTGTGTCTGAACTGTCCTCAGCCTGAATGTGAACTGTCCTCAGCCTGAATGTGAACTGTCCTCAGCCTGAATGTGAACTGTCCTCAGTGTGTCTGAACTGTCCTCAGTGTGTCTGAACTGTCCTCAGCCTGAATGTGAACTGTCCTCAGACTGTCTGAACTGTCCTCAGCCTGAATGTGAACTGTCCTCAGCCTGAATGTGAACTGTCCTCAGTGTGTCTGAACTGTCCTCAGTCTGTCTGAACTGTCCTCAGCCTGAATGTGAACTGTCCTCAGCCTGTCTGAACTGTCCTCAGCCTGTCTGAACTGTCCTCAGTGTGTCTGAACTGTCCTCAGCCTGAATGTGAACTGTCCTCAGCCTGTCTGAACTGTCCTCAGCCTGAATGTGAACTGTCCTCAGCCTGTCTGAACTGTCCTCAGCCTGAATGTGAACTGTCCTCAGCCTGAATGTGAACTGTCCTCAGTGTGTCTGAACTGTCCTCAGTGTGTCTGAACTGTCCTCAGTGTGTCTGAACTGTCCTCAGCCTGAATGTGAACTGTCCTCAGCCTGAATGTGAACTGTCCTCAGCCTGTCTGAACTGTCCTCAGCCTGAATCTGAAGTGTCCTCAGCCTGAATGTGATTTGTCCTCAGCCTGAATGTGAACTGTCCTCAGCCTGTCTGAACTGTCCTCAGCCTGAATGTGAACTGTCCTCAGCCTGTCTGAACTGTCCTCAGCGTGTCTGAACTGTCCTCAGCCTGTCTGACCTGTCCTCAGTGTGTCTGAACTGTCCTCAGCCTGTCTGAACTGTCCTCAGTGTGTCTGACCTGTCCTCAGCCTGTCTGAACTGTCCTCAGCCTGAATGTGAACTGTCCTCAGCCTGTGTGAACTGTCCTCAGTGTGTCTGAACTGTCCTCAGCCTGTCTGACCTGTCCTCAGTGTGTCTGACCTGTCCTCAGCCTGTCTGACCTGTCCTCAGCCTGAATGTGACCTGTCCTCAGTGTGTCTGACCTGTCCTCAGCCTGAATGTGACCTGTCCTCAGTGTGTCTGAACTGTCCTCAGCCTGTCTGACCTGTCCTCAGCCTGTCTGAACTGTCCTCAGCCTGTCTGACCTGTCCTCTGCCTGTCTGACCTGTCCTCAGCCTGAATGTGACCTGTCCTCAGTGTGTCTGACCTGTCCTCAGCCTGTCTGACCTGTCCTCTGCCTGTCTGACCTGTCCTCAGCCTGTCTGAACTGTCCTCAGCCTGAATGTGAACTGTCCTCAGCCTGTCTGAACTGTCCTCAGCCTGAATGTGAACTGTCCTCAGCCTGTCTGAACTGTCCTCAGCCTGTCTGACCTGTCCTCTGCCTGTCTGAACTGTCCTCAGCCTGAATGTGAACTGTCCTCTGCCTGTCTGACCTGTCCTCTGCCTGTCTGACCTGTCCTCAGCCTGAATGTGACCTGTCCTCAGTGTGTCTGACCTGTCCTCTGCCTGTCTGACCTGTCCTCAGCCTGAATGTGACCTGTCCTCAGTGTGTCTGACCTGTCCTCTGCCTGTCTGACCTGTCCTCTGCCTGTCTGAAGTGTCCTCAGCCTCAGCAGTTTGCTGGGGTTGTGGTTCTGTGGTTCAGGACTCACCAGACTTCCTGTGAGGGTGTAGAGCCACTGCACCGTCTCATTGTGGTTTATCACTCCGTTCATACCGTCCACAAACAGCATGATCTGACTGAGAGCTGAGGACAGACACACAGAGACAGACAGTCACAGACAGGCTGCTGTGAGCGACATGCTTTCCACAGCTGGGTCCAGCAGATGCAGAGGAGCCTATAATCAGCAGCACTGACTCAGCTCTCTGTGGGTTTGCTGGACGTGTTTCCATCGTCTGTGGCTTCAGACCGAGCTGCTGCAGCATCCGAGGACAGAGACCGACTGAGAGACGGGGCCGGGGCCCAGAACGCTGATCAGGAGTCTGACCCCAGGCTGGATGAGTCTGTGAGCTGGAGGTTGTCCACCTGTGCTTCACACACCGTTTCCTTTCAGTTATTTTACAGTCGTGTTGAGGTTGGAGGTAAAACTCGGCAGTAATTCACATGAATGTCACGGTGGAACAGCTGCTCGTGTGTCACCGCGGCGCCCTCACCTGGACAAACTAACACACAATCCTGTTCCTGAGCTGGACAGGGTCGCGTGTGAGGACAGAGAGAAGCTGCATGTTAAGCCACATTTTAGTGATCATCAGATGGACCCGGGGGATCAGGCTGTGGGAGGTCGGAGCTCGACGCCGGGTTTTGGGTGTAGCATCCCTTTAACTCTGGCTGTGTTACAGCTTCTTTTTAGGAAAATGTCTGAAATCCAATGTCTTTTACTTTTCCATGTCATTTATGCTCTATTGATGCATTTTACACCCTGTGGACAAAACTGCTATTACATCACCATACGTCCATATTTTTTCATAGATTCACACACACAAGAAAAATGATTGAGGCGTGATGATTTAACAGCAGTGTGTGTGTCCTGAGCTGTGTGAGCAGGTGGGTGGAGTCTCACCTCTCAGGATGTAGTTCTGGTAGTTATGGTCGGCCTCCGCTCCAACTTTAATGAAACAGGTCAAACCTTCAGACGCCACAAACTCTGGAACCAGGTCTTTATCGTCCTGAGGCCAGAGAGAAAAGAGAGACACGTCTGTAGAGCTGTGGACAGATCTGTGTGTGTGTGTGTGTGTGTGTGTGTGTGTGTGTGTGTGTGTGTGTGTGTGTGTTACCTGGAAGAGCTGTTTGAGAGAGAAGAGAGACCGTCTGAGCTCCGGGCCCTGAGAGTTATACAGCTTCTCTGCAACAACAGGAAACACAGGCAGTCCCTTAGTGTCCAGCCTCACTGCTGTGTGTGTGTGTGTGTGTGTGTGTGTGTGTGTGTGTGTGTGTGTGTGTGTGTGTGTAGCCGTTATGTCAGGCTACAGGTAGTCAACATCAAGTGCTCTGAACTGTGATGCATGTAGGGGTGTGCGATATGACGATATTAGATCGTGAAGGATTAGAAAGTGTTGACGATCTGCCAGAGGAGAGAGATCGTATTATCGCACATTCTATTAATTGCAGCTCTATGCTTGCGCACAGACGCACAAGAAGTTTTTTTTCCTTGGGCAACTGACAGCCCGCTTCACGTGAACATGACCAACCAATCATGGCGAAGTATGAGCAGTGCTGATGATTATTTTTTTTTTTTTTACTAGCCTCGCTGTTTTAGTCAGGGTGTAGCGGGTAGCCATGGCCGACAAAGAAAGTGAAAGCTTGGAGTTGGTCCACAGAAAGAACTCCACTTCAGTCGTATGGACAGTGTCGGGGAGTAACGGAGTTCATGTAACGGCGTTACGTATTCAGAATATGTAACGCCGTTTCTGTTTTGGCCAACTCATTCCTGTCCCGGCTCTGTTTTGCCGGCTGCGGCTCAAGCTCTGGCTCCTGCTGCTCCTCGTCCGACTCCATTCTGACCGACTGATCAGGCGAATAGCTCGTTTATTTCCGTTTGTTTTCGTGGAGCTGGGGCTTCTGGGAAACGCGTCGGGTTGCCTTCGTTCTTTTAGAGAATAAATATAAACTCGTGAAACAGAGAAGTATCGTCACGTAATCCATTGATTTCAACACTGTAACTGTATTCTGAATACTATCTATTTAAACTGTAACTGTAATGGAATACAGTTACTCAGAATGTGTATTCTGAATACGTAACGCCGTTACACGTATTCCGTTACTCCCCAACACTGCGTGTGGAACTGGTTTGGGTTTTCTCCAAACGACAAAGCACAAACACAACGAACCTCTTTAACCACCTGAAGCGGCAGCATCCGGAACAATCTGCTGAGAGCAGCGAGGCCGACTACACATCAGCCAGTGGTAACGGCTAAAGACATTACACAGAAACAACCAGCTATAACACAAGCCTTTGATAAAAGCACGCTGTGTGAGAGAAGAAGCAAACGGTGGAAAGAGGCGACTTTTTTATCTTTATAACTAAGTTTTTACAAAGAAAATAGTTTGGTTCTAAATTAACTGTAAAAATGAACTGTGATAAAATCGTGATCGTGACTTTACCATTAAAAAATCGTGATGTGATATTTTTGCCATATCGCCCACCCCTAGATGCACGTGATGCATGTGACGGCGTATGACGGCGTGTGACATCGCAGGCTGCTGCAGGACGAACCCGAGGAGGCTCGGAAACATTTTGTTTCCAGCTCACAGTCTGAGCTCATTCACAAAGACTCTGTTCACTCAGTGTCTGACAGTGAAAACGTGGCTGTGTCTCTGAACGAAGCTGCAGGGAGGAACCGTCTGACGTCCACACTGAAGCTCCACAAACTGATCCACAGTCAGTTTCAGGCAGAGACACCAAAGTAAAACAGTTCATGAGAAAATGACTCCAGGACACAGATCAGAGCAACACACACACACACACACACAAACAACACACACTCAGTAACCACGGCCTGTCATAGTAACAGGAAGTCATGGGTGTAGGTTGTCATGGCAACGTGAAATATAAGTCAGGTCCTGTTCAGTGGAGACTTCATGTCCTTCAGTCACCAACAGATGTGAACGCACCAAAACACACATCCCATAAGTAAGTTTTAAGGTGGATTCCAAATGAATCATTGTTTTAAACTACTGGCAATATGACTGCACATTTAGAGGAGAAGAGATTTTGTCGCCAATAGTTAAACTGTGCGAGTCGGCTAACGTTATGAAAGGCTAACGGTATCCTAACGTTAGTCTGAAGCTAGCTAGATTGGGATAATGAGGGGAAACCGCGCCAGTGTTGGTTTTCAGTAAGTGTTTAATCAACCCAGTTTGCAAGAATTTCATACCAGACTGTAATGTTAGATGAAACTATCTCAATGTCTGTGAAGCTCGTTTGTTATTGTAAAGGTCTAAATTATAACGTTAGCCAAGTTACTTAGCCCTAACTAACCTACATGATCTAGTTTAATTTTAAAGTAGCTAGGCTGGTAGTTGATTTTTAAGTAAGTTAAAAACAAGAATTGGGACAAATAGTTTAAGATTTGGCAATATTGAGGTCTAATCAGGCTGTCTTATTTTGTATAGGGATAGATAACAATGAAAAGAAGGAGATATTGCAAAAATAGTGTTCAGCTATTGAAAACCAAATAATTTATTTCAGTTTTCTGACAGTGCACTTTTAAGTTTATCTGATTGGTTTTGATGTTTGGAAGAGAATGATTTGTGTGTTTGAAGTATTTTATTTAAATAAATGTTTAAAAAATAACTGAAACACCATGTTTGACTCATGATAAATACATTTTGCATTCATCCAGGCTGTGTGACCAGTAGTAACTACAAACTGCTCCTAATCAAGTCATGATCATTTTATAATAGTGAGCAAGTAGAAATGATTTTTGGGTAAACTTAATTACATGTCACTGTTTCTAAAACGGCTTTTTTTCTAGACTACTTAAAAAAAAAAAAGGTGAAAATTGAGTATACCCACTTCTCCATGGACCACTACACCACTGTCAACAAGGACAGAAAACCTCAGGGACATGTCTCACAGGTCCAGAGGGAGCTGTGACAGAAGCCTGTCTGTGAGCTGCAGAGCCTGACACAGGTCAGCTCAGTGACTGTGAGTTGTGTTCGTTGAACTCGTTCTCTCCGTGTTCGCTGTGGAGTAAACAGGAAGCTGCATGTCTTCGTTTTATTTAGCATTCATGTAAATACATGTGTGGTGTCAGCACAGAACATTTCTCAAAACCCAGAAACCAGAATAACGCTGCTGCAAATACTAATTATTTACTGTGACGAACACATTGACTCTGCACCACAGGTTCATTTTGTTCGCTAAACGTCTGCTGGACATGCTGGACACGTGCTGTACATTACAGCGACATGTAGCAGAGACGGTAAACCCTCAGAGACACGGTGTGGTGAAACTGCCTCTGAGCTGCAGCAGTGTATGAGTCACGTCACAGAAATGGCAGCTCGTTGTTGTGGAGCTGTGACCGACACATTTACACACCGGTGTCAACTGACCGGAAAAATATTTGACCGGAGGATGAGACATTTTTAAACGGACAGAGCTCGGACCAGTTCTGTCCAGGCCCCACCCTGCTGCTCAGAGACCGGGTCCGGTCTTCAGACCGTGTCAGCTGCGTGTGATCCGGTCTGGATCCAAAAAGATTCCACCTGCTGCACTAAATCAGAACCAGAGCAGCAGCTGAACCGTCTGTTTGCTCGTCTGTGCAACATCACTGCAAAGTCCTACTTTATGTTGATGTTTATTTCATTTAAAAAAAAAAATTATATATATATAGATAGATAGATATAGATAAACATCTATATATAGATATAAATGTATATCTATATATATAGATAGATACAGATATATATATATATCTATATATATATATATATATCTGTATATATATATATACACACACACACACACACACACACAGCGCAGTGTAAAACGTAGAGAGCACCTCTCTGTCCTCTGACAGCTTCATGCATCTTATGTCTGTGTGTCTCCACATGTCTGTCCTCAGTTCACCACAGACTGTGATACACACGGTGTCTTTGGAAACTCTGGGACACGTGTTTGTCCCTGCAGCGTTTGAGCAGATTGCTCAGTGGGAGAAAATGGGACAGACGTGACCTGTCATTCCAAACTAAATTACAGCCAAACACACCAGAGATGGATGGTTTGTGATAGAGCTGCAGTCTGAACACACACATACACACACACACACACACACACACACACGCAGGGGATCCCTGCTGACTTCCTCTGTTTCTGTGTTTAACATGAAGTTAAATAAAGCTCAGAGTGAGGGTCAGCAGCAGAACCCTGCAGCTCCCGGGTGTCGCCGTGGAACAAAGGCCGGCTGTGTGTTACAGCGGTTCTGTCGGATCATGTGGCCTGTAACAGCTGCTGCGGAACCCAAAATATTTCAGCACTGTTCCGATGTTTCACCACAGGACTAAAAATAAAGCATCAGATCAGAGTGTGAGCTCAGAGCTGCCACACTTCACTGCTCTGTGACGGGATGAAGCAAACGCAGGTACTGGCTGTTTCTGAATTCAGTTTTATCTGGACACGTCTGTAAACATGAACAGGAACACGTCAGCGCAGAGACACAGACACTTTGTTCGAGGACATCTGAAAGAGTGACTCCATCAATAATGGTCCCCAACAGATCTGGGCCCCTGGTCGGGGGTTGGGGGGTCGTCAGTCCTGTTGGACAGACTCTGATCTGAGGCTGCTCACACTGAGGCTGACGAGAACTTCTCAGCTTAGATTGACGTCATTTTCTCAATGAATGGTTTCTGAATGGAATCAGTACAATAAACTTTATTTAATTCAGTTTCCTTAACAAACGCTTCAGTTATGGTTTGTACTCAGTTCAAAGAACCATTGTTGCTTCAGTTGTTGCTGTTAAACTTTTATGGTTGAAGGACAGTAGCTGAACTAACTGACGACGCTTCACTGTGACAGATGAAACTCGAGATGTCTGTAATAAACACTGCAGCCTGTAGGGGGCGCTAAGAGGACCTGAGCCCACCGTCTGGTTTTCTCTTTGATCCTCAGCTCAGAGCCTCTTTGCTTCACCGAGGCTCAAACTAACAAACAGTTTGTTGAAAAGTCTGATGGTAAAATAAACCTTCTTCACGGCACCACTCCGAAATCTGACGAACAGCTACAGCTGCACAACAAGCTGCACCTCTACCTTTGTGAGTCCGTACACACCGCACACGCACAACCAGCATCCACAGCTGAGGGCCTGACTGGGCTGTGGCTACCAGCCATCTGGAACCAGTTCACTTTAAAAACAGACCATTATCCACGATAATCATCAGCAGGCTGCTCACACAGCTTCAACACGCAGTGACCAAGCCTCTCAGACAGGAAAGTGAACGGGCTGGAGCTCAGGTATCGATGTCCATATTTTTGGCCATGACTGTAGCTCTCGGCAGTAATGATTTCTTTAATAATAAAACTCTGACAGTCAGAGACATAATTGATCACCTCCATCCCTCAATCAGTACAGATTTTTCTTTAAGCACAGGAACCTCAGAAACAGCAGTAAAACCACATATGTATTTAAAAGGTTTCTCTTCCATCGATTTTCACCAACTAACTGATTTCTTCATCTAAACCATCGACCTGTCTTTTCGACCCGATCTCCTCCAGGCTCCTCCTAATCAGCAGCTCTCTGTTGGACAGGATAAATTCCTCCTTACTAACAGTCTCTGTAGCACAGTCCTGTAAAGCAGCTGTAATTAAACCGCTTCTTAAAAAGCTGTTGATGCAGGTGTTTCAGCAAACTACAGACCTGTATCCAACCTTCCCTTTCTCTCTGAGATGCTTCAGAAAGCAGCTGCCATCAGCTGTGTGACTTTCTACAGAACAAGAATTTATTTGAGATATTTATTTATCATTTAGAGTGAATCATAGCACAGAGACAGCATCAGACAAAGGACTCGTCTCTGTCCTGGTCTGTTGGAACTTAGTGCTGCATTTGATGCCACTGACCATCACATCCTGCTACAGAGACTGGAACCTTTAACTGGCATCAAAGGAGCCGCACTCAGCTGGTTTAGGTCTGACCAATCAGATCGATTCAGTTTGTACGCGTCAGCAATGAGTCCTCCATGTACACAAGAGTTAGGCATGGAGTTCCACAGGGTTCAGAGCTGGGACCAGTTCAGTTCACCTTCTATTAACTTCCACTGATATGCAGATGATACCCAGTTGTACTTGTCAGTAAAGCCAGAGGAAACCAATCAGCTAACTCAGCTTCAGACCTGTTTAAGGACATAAAGACCTGGAGGAGCAGTAATGTTCTGCTTTGGAACTCAGACTGAAGTTACTGTAACTGGCTCCAAGCAGCTCAGAGACTCAGTGTCAGTCCACACTGTTACTCCTGATGATGTTGCTCTGGCCTCCAACGCCACTGTGAACCTGGGAGTTACTCTCGATCAAGACATGTCCTGTAACTCAAAGAAACTCCGAGCACTGCCTCTGCTCACCTTCGTAATTTCACAGAAATCAGACACATGATGATGCAGAGAAACTCGTCCATGTGTTTGTTATTTCTAAGCTGAACTATTGCAGTTCCTTATTCTCAGCCTGCCCCAACATGTCTCTACAGAGACTCTCCAGCTGATTCAGAATGCTGCAGCATGAGGACGGACAGGAACCAGGAGACAATTTAAAATCCTGCTCCTCACCTACGAAGCCCTCAATGGTCAGACACCATCATATCAAGGAGCTCATCGTACCTTCTTACCCTACAGAACTCTGCTCTCCCAGAGTGCAGCTCTACTGTGGCAGATCCTTCAGTTCTCAGGCTCCTCTACTGTGGAACCACTTACCAGTTTGGGTCTGGGAGGCAGACTGGAAGGCAGACTGGGAGGCAGACTCCCTCTCCATGTTTAAGAGGAGAAACCTTCCTCTGTGATAAAGCATATAGTTTGTTCTGGCTCAGGCTTGAACCATCTACTAGTTAGTCTGCTATAGACTCAGACTGCCGGGACTTCCCATCATGCACCGAGCTCCTCTCTCTCTATCTGCTCTCTTTCATATCCCATTAACACGTTACTAACTCAACTTCTTCTCTTTCCTGTGGTTCTGTTCTTTCTCTCCTCTCTTCTCCTGTCGCTCTCTGCAGGTTCTGCAGGTCCCATACAAGAACATGAATCCACAAACTTTGAACCAAGATGGCTGCCAACCAAACACAGTTTCACCACAACAGCTGAGAGGTTTGAGGAGGGAACGTCTCTGGATTATAACAAGCTATAACTGTTTTATGATGCCAACACACAGCAGCTGGGAGTGTGTGAAATAGCTCTCTCCTGACAGCACTCCCACACTTAGACTGTAGTTACTGGCTGCCTGTGTGTGTGAAGGGTGAAGGACTCCTGCTGCATTCACATCCAGTCAGACGAACACCAGCTCTGCAGAGCGCACCGTTCAGATCAGCTTCCACAGTGAATGTCTCAGAGCTCTGAGTGTGTGACTCCTCTTCCTCTTCCTGTCACCTGCCTGTGAGCAGCATCTCAGGAGCAGACGCCTTCATCATGATAAACTTTATTTCTGAAAAGGGTAAAAACTGGGTCGGATTGTAAAAATAACCTCCTCAGACTGAGTTTGAACTCAAACAGCTTAAAGGACACAGAGTGAAACATTTCCAAGCCTCTTGGGAAAGAGTCTGAGACGTTGCATCATTTCAGAGACGGGACGAGCTGATCTGGGAGTGAATGGTGTTTTTCTGGGGGAGGTGATGGAACATGTGACCCAGTGGAACAGTGTCGATCACTGATGTGTTTAAACAGGCTGTGATACACGTAGCACTTAGTAATACTGACTCAATGAAAATATATTTTTGCAGTGCAACTCCCAGCCAGCAGCAGCAGCACTGTGCTGTGGAGCAGAACTCCAGTCAGAAAATAAAGAATTCTGGGCTGTACCACCTGTATTTCTGTCTGTTCCCATCCACCTGAAACCTGTGTCAGCCTGAGTGAAAGCTCCTCCAGTATCAGTGAGACGTCCAGGTGAAGTCCAGCACCGTCAGTTTTCAAACACAGAACACTGCAGCAGCACGACTGTGAGTCTGAGAAACGAACGGGATTCATGACACATCGGTATGATGAGTGTGAATGAAACAGAGGGAAAGACTCCTGTTTGTCCTGCTGAGACAGGAAGGGACCCAGATAAACTGAGTGTGGTATTTCCTGTTAGTGTCAGCGTTGCTAATTGAGTTTGACTCTGGAGGAGGAAGAACTGAGCTGAGAACTTTATTTAGAGACAAGCTTCAAACCCCCAAAGTGTCCCGCTGAGACGGCGTGGACAGTAAAACTCAGTAGAAACAGACCTGCTGCTGTTCTCAGTGTGGTTCAAAGCCAGGACAGGTCTCTGGTGACACAGGGTCAGAACTGTCCTCTGAAAGGTCCACAGGGGTTTTACAGACACACACCACAAGCAGCTACTACACAACGTGTCTAAACAATCAGATATTTGTTATCATGCATTGATTGTGTCTTATTGTTAATACATAACATGACACTTGCCTCTGGTCAGTGAACGCATCATTAGCACTGTTGTTAGCCAGTCATCATGATGTGTTTACATTCCTGTCAGACACAAAGGAGGGGGGGGGGGGGGGGGTCCTGTTCTGTTTTCTTGTGATGAAGGAGAAGACGGTTCGGGGAAACTGAACCGTCTCGTCACTTGAGACTCTGAGACTCTTACGTCCTTGTCATCAAGTGTCCTCAGCAGAAAGAGACTGACACCTGCTTTTTAAAGGCTTCAGCTGATAGAAATGAACAGGTAAGACCTGTGGCTGCAGACGGGAATCAAACCCATGACACAAAGGAGACAGTTCAGCCTGTGTGATGGTTCCTGTCCTGAACCGCAGCTGAGTGTCAGCGTCACACAGCAACCGCACAGGGAAGGAAACACAGTCACAGGCTGAGTGAAGATGTCGTCACCGCCCAACGTGACGCACACACACACACACACACACACGCACACACACACAGACACACACACACACACAGACACACACACACACACACGCACGCACACACACACACACACGCGCACACACAGACACACACACACAGACACACACACACACACACGCGCACACACACACGCGCACACACACGCGCGCACACACACACGCGCACACACACACACCATAACCATGTTCAACAGAAACTTAGTCTCATGTTGTTTTGCGTTTTAATGGTCTCTAGCTTTGTTGTTGTGTTACCATGGTTACAGCGAGGCCAGTGAAAAAGGCTGTTTACCTGTTTACAACACACTGTCTCAGTGTCCAGCTGTCTGTCTGACCGGAGCCGCTCGCTCACTGTCCCTCATGCTAACCTAGCATTAGCATTAGCTTCAGAAAAGAGGATGAAACAACACAGTCACATCCTTCAGCAAACATCTGGAGTCAGATACAGATGGTCGCCCACCAGCATCGGCCCTGCTCTCACTGTGGTCAGGTATTTCTCATCGTAGCTTTGGTTGTTGCCCACCTCAGCACCTGGGCGCGTACGGGGAGGCTCACCTGCTCACAGCGTGAGAGAGCTGTCTGTGTAAACTGTGGAACAGAGGTGTGATCAGGACATGAACAAACATGATTCACCAGATTTCACATGAAACGCACACGTTCCTGAGCCTGAGCCCTGACGTCCTGTTTACACACTTTCACTTCTCCTACGCGCCGACGTTCTGCCTCAGATCTGCTCTCACTCAGGCTCAGCTGCTGCTCTGTCCCTCTGCGTCTTCTCCTCACCTCCAGGCTCACCTGCAGGTGCTGTCAGTCACTGAGCTGCAGGCTGAAGACGCCTGTTTGTTAAAGCCTGAAAGCAGCTGAGGACCATGTCCCAGTCACTTAGAACAGGGAGGAGGAAGTATGCTGGGAAATCCCCTCCAGAGCAGGAAGGGTGGGGTCATGCCAGGCAGTGCAGGGGGAGGAGGGAGGGGGGAGGAGGGAGGAGGCGGGGGGGTGGGGGGGCAGCCTGACAGAGGGAACTGTGGGAATGTTCAGCGTTTCCCAGGAAAGGCAAATTCGAGTCAAATCTCCCTACAACCCCTGATCTCCTTCCTGCTCTGCAGAGGATGAACCCCTCAGATCTGGATGACCCCATGACCTTTCCTCGAGCCCCGCCCCCAGGACGAACAGCAGGAGCTCTGTCATCAGATGATCCTGAACATAATGAGTGACAGACGGTGAACAAAGCTGTGGAACTGTGCAGGTTTGAACACGTTCTGACTCAGAGCAGCAGCAACTTCACCAGGTTCATCAACAGTTTATATGGACACGGACTGATCTGTCCTCACAGCCGTACTGTGAACAGGATCTGACATGTCAGAGGTGTAATGTTCTCTGGATGGAGGTCTGTCACGTCTGACAACATTATCACAGCAACAACCTCCATATCTCAGCTGAGGGATAGATCCAGTTTGGTTTTTGAGAGTTTGTCAGGAGTCAGGTTTCAGTTCTGCCTACAAAGCCTGTGCATTGTTTCAAAACCCGCACAGGAAACACAGCTTCAGAATAACTGCAGGCTGTTGGGCTTTCTGGTGTTTGCGTGTCCAGCTGCTGTGAACGAGAACACAACAGCAACACAACAGACTCAGATAAGGTTAGAAAAGGCTTAAAATAAAAACCCTGAAACCAGCCTGGAGGTTCGGCAGCTGCAGGGAAACGGAATAAACAGGAAGAGTGAGAAGTGCTGAGCGAACCCTCTGAGGAGCAGGCAGCAGGCCAGACACTGAGCTCAGAACTGACCTGAGGTCTGTTCACTCTGACTGCAGAGGACTGATCGGGACCACACATCACACCAGACCAGTTTAACACAACCACCAACCACAAGCACGCACACGCCTCTTCCTCCTCAGTTTAAGTTCAACACAACAGCTCCTTCACAATAAGAGCAGGGTTCAGTTCAGTGGTGTGACCGTGTCCTTTAACCACTGCAGTGGACAGACAGACAGAGAGTCAGGAGCCTGTCGAGCTGCAGGCAGGTGAGTGACCAGGTGTTTGATCAGACTACGCTTCACTGTTCCTCCTCTGTGTGTGCAGCACAGCAACACCACCGAGCACTCAAAGGTCAGAGGTCACAGAAACCTGGAAATTTACTCAACAAGGGGGACGGAGCCAGGCAAGGAAATAAGAAGCGAGTACGTTTCAGGAAAAGGAAACGCTCTGTGGTTCATGATGTCACTTTACAGTCCCACACACCATGAAGTCAACAACTAAATCAGACTTTAAATAAACAATCATTGTTTACAGTTTTAATTTTATGATCTACAGAGTGAGCTGAGGTGAGAGACGAAACTCTGAGAGGCAGAGCGATGAACGAAACCAGCCCAGGACTCAAAACCTCAGGAAATATATTTCATCTTCACCATCATTATCATCATCATTATCATCATCACCACCATCATCACCAGCATCATCATCACCAGCATCATCATCATCATCATCACCATCATCACCAGCGCCACCATCATCACCAGCATCATCATCATCATCACCATCATCATCATCATCATCACCATCACCATCCCTTCTCAATCTACATGTCCACACATCCACACGTCTTCACCGACTTCCTCATTCAGAAACTCTGTTCAGCATCCTTTATTTGTTTATGTCGTTCGTTAGCTGTTAGCTGTTAGCTTGTTAGCTTGTTAGCTTGTTAGCTGTTAGCTTGTTAGCTTGTTAGCTGTTAGCTTGTTAGCTGTTAGCTTGTTAGCTGTTAG
>NC_054394.1:32362252-32367252 GCF_017976425.1 Toxotes jaculatrix | reverse complement strand
GCCTGCCCGTCTCTCTGCCCGTCTCTCTGCCTGCCTGTCTCTCTGCCTGCCCGTCTCTCTGCCTGCCCGTCTCTCTGCCTGCCTGTCTCTCTGCCTGCCCGTCTCTCTGCCCGTCTCTCTGCCTGCCTGTCTCTCTGCCTGCCCGTCTCTCTGCCTGCCTGTCTCTCTGCCTGCCCGTCTCTCTGCCCGTCTCTCTGCCTGCCCGTATCTCTGCCTGCCCGTCTCTCTGCCTGCCCGTCTCTCTGCCTGCCTGTCTCTCTGCCCGTCTCTCTGCCCGTCTCTCTGCCCGTCTCTCTGCCCGTGCAGTGTGGATGTAAACTCAGTTGTTGTAACACAGAACAGAAGGTTCTTACATCACGTCTTCATAGAGGTTCTCCAGCTCGTCCCTCTGTTCGGCCAGAGACGAGTCCAGGTCCAGATAGTTTCCATTAGGAGACAACTGAAGGGTGCACTCCTCCAACTGAAAGACAGACAGACAGACAGAGAGGACACAAAGGTGACTATATATCAAAGAAAAGCTTTGAAGACCAGGTCTGGGTTCTGGGTTCAGGCTGAGCTGTGTCTCTGGGGACACGCTGTCCTGACACACTGGGGACAGATACATGAGCCTGGCTGATTCAGTCTGACTCTTTATTTAAGGAAATAAATTAAAACAAAACCTTGAAAGTGAACGTGCTCTCAGTTCACTGCTGCTCTGATGATGCAACAACAGAACCCGCAGAACCTGTTCTACTGACGGGCCGTTCTCCCCCTTCAGCAGGAGAAAAACGTATCATCACATCTGCCGCCGTGGAAGAAGTCACATGTTCAAACCTTATTTTTAGACCGACGTCTGTGTTTCACGTCTCCTGAATGTCGCACACATGAAGCCGTGGCCGGTAACAGAGTGAAGCTGATGACATCATGTTGGTCGTCACTCAGCTGATCCACAGTGAGTGAACACATGAGGCCACATCACATCTGACTGAACCAGGGCTCAGTCTTCATCCTGCTCAGCGAGCCTGTGTTTGAGCTAAAGGCTAACATCATCATCATCATCATCATCATCCGCAGAGGGTCACCAAGCTCTCCAGCACCCTGAGCCTCACTGTGCACATCAGCTCTCACTGGGTCACTGTGATACTGAAGGAAGCTTAAAAACAGCAGCATTCTGAATGGAGTTCTGCAGGATGGACATCAGGGAGGACGATTTCCTGAAGTCACACTGAACCAGATCAACACGTGTTTCAGGTCTGTGGGTTCAGATGTGAAAACACAGTATGACACACTGCTGAATTCTAATCAGGCTTCACAGAGGAAGCTGCTTTTAATTACAGGCTACAGAGACATTAACTACTGCTTTGGTCCAACAGACCAGTGCTGCTGGATTCAGTGTTGGTTTAATCAGCTGCTGCTCATTCTCCTGTTCTGGACAGAAGTCTGTCCATGCGTCTGTCCACACGTCTGTCAGTGCGTCTGTCCATACGTGTGTCCTCACGTCTGTGATAAAACACGACTGCACTTTGTTTATTCTCATGTGTGAACTCCACGTTATTCCATCAGTGAAACACGTCATGCTTCTCCTGCAGCACCATGACTGTGAGACGAACTGTCTCCCTCCACTAAGCGTCTGGTTGGAGTGAAGGTGGAGCTCAGGTCCAAACGCTGTGTGGCTATTTATAGCCGTCCCGCTCGGCCTGGCAGGCGCAGCGTCTTGTAGCTCTGTGCTATGAGTCACGGTCAAGTATGAAACTGGAAACGAGGGCAGAAAAACACTGTGAGCTGCAGAGTCTGAACCTGCAGAGTCACATTCTTCGACAGCTCGTCCCCATCTGAACGCACACACATGGCTTTGCCTCCATGTTTTCAGCTTTCTCCCAAATGTATCCACCCAAACTGATGGATGAATGAACCCAGTAAAACGTAAAGAATCATCAGTCAGTGGAAGGATTTTGTAGGAAACTGATTTCAGTGTTTATGAAGACTTTGAGAGCCATCGACAGCCTGCCTGTGTGCACCTGTCAGGTCCTGACAGTCTCTGGATGCTTAAATCGAGCAGAGCAGGAAACTCTGATCGTTTCCATCCACCAAAGTCCAACCATCCTCCAACATCTCACTCATGTGCCGAACGGCTCCGCTCAGAAGGTTGTAAAGTCACAGCTGGTGCAGGAGCAGAGAGCTGCACCTCAGTGCTGGACTTCAGGAGATGGACTCTGTCACTTCCTGGGACTGTTTACATGATAATTCTGTTTATTTCCTGTTGTTGAACTCCAGGCTGTTTGTGATGTGGGAACTTGATCTGGTTTACTTGTGTAACTTCAGTCTGTGCTGCCTGAAGCTACAACATCACTGTGCATGAAAACACAAGCAGACTACAATCCACACAACAACAGGCGCACAGCACAGACGGATGACGGTTAATGCTGTGAGCATGTAGGACAACTACAGCCCTGCTAAAAAGACAGGTCCAGGCCAGGACTCAGGATGGATCTGTCCTCTGTTGATGGAGCGAGGCTAACAGTTTCCCTCTGCTTCCAGTCTTTGTGCTAAGCTAGGCTAAAAATATCTCCGTACTGATGTCCATCTGAGACATCTCACGCAGAACAAGAGAACAAGAGGACGTCTTCAGACTTCAAACTTCAGACGCTCGTCATCATGATTTCACCACACTCACCATCGGCCTGTTTCTGTGCAGCTGCTGCTCCTTCACATTAGCGGAAGGAAAAGCCTGTTCACTTCTTATCAACACGCTGCTCTTAGTATTGCATCCGTCCATCCATCCATCCAGCTTATCTCCTGTTTACAGGTCCCACCCTTTTCCTCCATAATCACTCTGCTCAGCCCAGACCCACAGCGAACGAGGAGGGGGGAGGAAAGCTAGTGCAGAAAACCAGGAACAGCACAGAACAACTGTGATCATATCACCCCACGGCATCTAACAAGGGGGCAGTGGCCTGGAGGCCGAGCCCCAGGGCATGATGGGAATAATTAGAGGGTCGGTGGAGGAATGTAATCTGGTGTGACCGGAGCTCTCTGGTCTTTATCTGATCCTGCAGATTCCAGCGGGGCTCTGAAGACCTCGCCTGGATTTCTGTCTGAGTGTAACTGGCTCTGTGGCATGAATCTCTGCTTTGATCTGAAGCATCTGTTGAAACAGATCTTTACAAAAGCAGAAAATAAAGTCATGTTCCTGTGGGGATAACAGGCGCTGCAACGGGCCGTCAGGTCGCAGCAGGTCACACGTGAAGCACGGCGTGTTCAAACACACAGAGCTGAGTAACGATCTGCTCGTCCCATCTTTCATAAAGACTCAGGAAAACATGGAAAACAGGCAGACTGGATCAGTCAGTGCACTTTAGCCTCTGTGATAACTGTGGAATGAGAACAATGATGAAGAATGACTGACTCATGTGTCACTGTGGTGTGACTTTGTGCTGAGTTAGCCTGACAAGCATGGAGCTGCATTCACTTCCTGTTTGGAAAATGTGACTCCCTGTGTGAACCGAGCGCAGAGAGTTTATTCTGCTGCTCCACACACCGACCCCCCGACTCAGGAAGCCACTTTATCTCCCAGCCTCTGCCCCATGAGTCCCTCTGATGAGCCGCGCTGTTTCTCCTGACCGGTGAATTACTGCACACAGGTACAATTCCCAGGTACCGTCCTCGTATTCTACAGGAGAGTTTCCATTTTATTCCACTTTACACCTGTAGTCCACTACACGTCAACAGGAAATGCTTTGACTGAACTACAGTAAAAAAAAAAAAAAAAGAAAGAAAGAAAGAAAAAGTAAAAAGTTCTTTCACACTGTAAAGTCTCAGTGTGCAGAAGCAAAACACTGGACACACTGTCCGTGGGAAAACCCACCAATCAGAGGACACCCATAATGTCTCCAGGTAGGAATGTAACTGAAGGTGAAGGAGCTGCTGGACCACAGAAGCAAACTCAACACTGAGCCCTGCAAACAACAACTGCAAACCAGGTCACAGAGCGTCTGTAAAACACTGAACCTGTCCCAGACCTCTCAGGTGGTCTGGGACAGGTGGTCTGGGACAGGTCAGAGTCAGAGTCCAAGCTAACTCTCCTTTAACACAGAGGCTGAAGACTTTTCTGTTCTCACTGGATTTCAGGTTAAACTGAACTGTTTCATTTCCTGTTTTCTACTTTTTATATCCTGTTTTACTGTATTCTTTAAAAAATAAATCGGAATTTCCTGCTGTGAAAAAGTAGACTGAAAAAATCTCCATTTCAAAATGTAGCAGTTTAATGTGGAACATACTGGTAAACTCTGCACCAAGTGAAGCTGCTACGATAGAATCATTCCCTACATGACCAAGTAAGGAGGGACAACTTAAACTGGCTGATTTTCAAACGGAGTTTGGCGTGTGACCATGATCCTGAGGCTTTTCAGCGTCACTCTACAGAAGATTCATCGCAGCTTCAACTTATTTCAACTTATTTCAAATCTGTTTCCTGTCATCGCCGAAGCCTCGCGTGCATCGTGTTCTCGGTTCAGTTCGGTGCTTGTCGGTTGTCCCGGGCTTTAATCACCTGAGAGTCATGACACAGGTACAAAGTTAAGCGACGTCACAGGTGACCGTCCCGCAGGTAGACTCACCTTCAGCGGCGCCTCCAGCAGCTTGTGAATCCCGGCGATCTGCTCACTGAGCGGCAGGTTCTCCTCCAGGTTCACCGTCGGAGGTCTCCGAGGTTCGGGGAAGTTTGAACAGATGAACGGATCCGAGTCGTCCAGGTACTGGAGCCGGCAGGTGATGGAGGCCATGGCCGTGCGACCGCAAACCCACTGCGGCTGAAAGCGTTCGGAGTAAGTCGCTGCTCCGGGGAGAGAGCCTTTTAAATAAGGAAACCCGCTGCTCCGCGCTCTGACACCGGACCGCCACTGACGACGCGTACAGCCACATCCTGCCCCGCCTTTCAAAATAAAAGTTTGGTTTTAGTCCGGTACACTGTGACCCGCACTCAGTGACCATCGCTGATTAATCAGCTCAGGTGATTTTAAGTC
>NC_054394.1:32344752-32357252 GCF_017976425.1 Toxotes jaculatrix | reverse complement strand
AGGAGTCTTGTGGTGGGACCTTAGTGAGAAACTGCAGGATGAGGCTTTCATCTGTTCAGTGGACATTTCAGAGCCCTGGTAGCCCAGGACAGTCCAGAGTGGTTCAGGTTCACAGCACCAAGAAACTCGATGGAAGAAGCCAGATGAATGAGAGAAACACCTCTGCTCACCATCTCTGTGCCTCTTTCCTCTCGATTCCAACCAGTTTCATTAACGTCCAGCGTCCATCGTGCTGAGCCAGCAGTTTCAGCCAAATCACTCTATGAGCGAGCATGACACATCAACTCGCCAGCCGTTTCACAACTGTTGTATTGGTCTGGTTTCTAGAGAGAAGACGAAAATACACACAGAGCGATCAGATAAACTGTCAGAGCAGCAAGCCGAGCGTCCTCATGCTGGGGGGGGGGGGGGGGGGGTGGGGGGGTGGTGTTGTGCAAGCTCTGCTGAGCTGCGTGGGGAGGACAGGACGAGTGATGAACGACCTGCAAACTCTGTACGGACCCCCCCGCTACCACCACCTCTTCAACCCCCCCACCCCCCACTCCCTCAGAGGCACAGAGTGCTGAGGGGGGCAGTATGGTCCATAGCACCAGTGGCTGAGCTCTGGTTAATGTGGATTCGTATCATATTAACCAGTGATTTACTGCATGTGGCTGATTTTAAATGTCCTGTTTGTGGTTTTCACTACAAGTTACAGGAAAGTTTTCATCAGCATTAAATCATGAGCAGATATTTCTGTCTGTAAGGGAGACACGTCGATTTGAACTACCTGCTCCGGACAGTCTTTATCCTGTCCAAACACTTAAAGTGATCTGCAGAGAACGACCCTGGAACAGCTCATCAGATGGTCTGTGGTGCTGTTCTCTGTGGTCTCAGGGTTCTCCAGCCTGGTTCTGTTTATTTTCATCACTGACTCAGCTGTGATCAGCTCCTGTCCTGCTCTGCCCTGCTGACTGTTCTGTGTGCTGTCCCCTGTAGGTGGCGCCCCCAGTGTTCACGTCGGTTAACCTTAACCACCTGGTTACTATTGTAACCATGACGACGGAGGTCCACTAACACTATGTGCCTGACTGAAGCAAAGCTGAACCTGAACATCACACAGGTGATCAGGGCCTTTCCATCAGCTGCACAGGCCTGTGACGCCTGTCCTGTCCTGTGTATCTTTTACAGACCTGGTTTTAGGGCTCAGGTTAGAATCAGGTTTAGGTTAGGGTTAGTGGTTTAGTGGGGCTGTGTGATGACACTGTGTCTGGTGTGTGTGACTGACAGGTGCGTTTGATGGATGAGTGCACGCTGCTGTCGAATCACTGAGAGACGTTTTTCCGCTGTGACGTTGTGGAGCTTTCTCACCTCTGTACCTGAAACCAGATCTGGTTCAGCCTGAGCCAGAAACACGAAGGGGGAAAAACAGGCCACAGAAAGTGCAGCCGTGCTCAGTCATGATGAGTGTGAACCTGCAGCTGGTCTGAGGCCAGGAATTCTCTGGCTGCAGGTTAAAAACAACAGCGAGTGACAGACAGCGGCTTTTCATGGCTCTGTGCTGACTGTAAATCTCTCCATCATCAGCACGATTATTGATAAAACACAAACCAGTACAGACCAGAAAAGCCTCACACAGGTGAGTCTGCGTCATCCTGCAGGTGCGCTGTGTTGTTTTAAAGGTGTGAGGGAAAACATTTTAATGATTATAAATCATTAACACATTAATTTTGAGACATTGGTGTAATTATTGTAAACAGACTCCGGGTAACAAGGTGTTCCTGCCCAGCGGCTGCCTGAACACACAGAGCCTGCTGTCACTCTGAGGAAAGACACTGGTTTGATTCAAGCTCCAGAGCTGGGTCAGTACTGGTCCCAGTCCCATAGCTTTATTCATCCACAGTGGGTCTATTTTTATCGAGTGATCTTTAAGGTGCACAAACAGCTTCAGGTGTGTTACCATCAGCCTCTGCTCTGCAGCCTGCTCCACACAAGGCTGAGAAAACAGATTCATTCTTCTCACCTTCTATTTGCTTCCCTTAGGAAACTTTATCAGGAAGCTTCCATTAACTTCCACTGATATGCAGATGATACCCAGTTGTACTTGTCAGTAAAGCCAGAGGAAACCAATCAGCTAACTCAGCTTCAGACCTGTTTAAGGACATAAAGACCTGGAGGAGCAGTAATGTTCTGCTTTGGAACTCAGACTGAAGTTACTGTAACTGGCTCCAAGCAGCTCAGAGACTCAGTGTCAGTCCACACTGTTACTCCTGATGATGTTGCTCTGGCCTCAGAGCCACTGTGAGGAACCTGGGAGCTGCTGTCTCTCTTACATCTGGATATTTGTCTACATGAGAGACGGCAAAGAGAAGGTGGTCCAAGCCTACAGGACACAGACCATGTGACCTGGCTGAGGTTTGTTCATACTGAACGTTCATGAACCTGAAAACCTCTTTTCTTCGTCAGCTTCTCTCGGACCGACTGAACTTCTCAGCAGCTGTGGTTGTTTCACTCGACGGATTCAGTTTTTGTGTTTCTCTCTGATTTGTGTTCTTCAGTTACATCATGAGAAGGTGACGCGGCTCGGCAGAGAGCTGACTGCGAGCACCAGCATGCCTCCAACCGCTCTGCCATGTTCCCGACGTCGCGCCCCGCCCCCACCCCTCACACACACACACACACACACAGGTGTTGGCACAGGTTGGGTGTGTTGGTTTTAACCTGCCTGCAGCAGAGGAGGGTGGGGCTTAGATCAGGTAAACAGCAGGGAGCTGAAACAGATTCACGCTGACTGACGGTCGACTGACGAACTGTAGGACTGTTCACGTTGTTCACGCTCTGAAATGTTCGGCCTCTGATCCAGAAACGTGTGTGCGGTCTCTGTGTTACACAATTACACTGTAGTTTGTCTTTGTAGTCGTACTGTTGCACAGCAGTGTGTCACACAGTACACTCACACTGCTGGGCTCAGTACCGGGGGTCCCAGCAGCAGCAGCAGAGCTGGTTTTGGTGCCCCGCTCCACATATTGGACAACACAGCAGGGATTTGAACCCTCGACCCTGACAGCACGTGTTAATCTGAGTCTCTGTGGGTCACCGCTCAGAGGAGGTCGCTCGCTGCTCGGCCACCTTCCCCCCACATCCTCGGCCAATCAGAAAGCAGACCAACTGGGTGAAGGGTGGCAGCCGGCCCGATCGGCTCACTGCTGTTGCTCAACCCGGCCGCTCGGCCAGGCCTCCTTCCTGCGCTCCGACCGCCTCCTCTGCTCCCCAGCACCTGGAGCCAGCTCGCTGCAGAGCATGGCTGTGTTTCCCCCGTCCATCCGACACGCCAAGCTGAGGGATGTGTGTGTGTTTTTGGCGCTGTTCGGCTCGTTCGCTGCCTCCACGCTCCCCGGAGGAGGAGTTTCAAAATCTGCTGATGCAACGACCAGTGGAGTTACTGCCTCCATCGGTACTAACGGACAGATGGAGATCCAGTGATTAATGAAGTGCCACTGACTCTCTGCGTGTGTGTGTGTGTGTTATTTGTTCATCATGTTGTAGGGACAGAAATTTGTTCATAGGGTTGCATGTGGGGACTCAGCCCCCATTTGAGGACCGCCCCACCACAGTCCCCACCACATTGACTTCCTGATGTTAGGGTTAGGGTTTGTGTGTGTGTGTGTGTGTGTGTGAGGGTGGCTAAGTTCATGTAGTTAGTAGCCTTTCTACACCAGACTGTCTGTGTGTGTGTGTGTGTGTGTGTGTGTGTGTGTGTGTGTGTGTGTGTGTGTGTGTGTGTGTGTGTGTGTGTGTGGGGGGGGGGGGGGGGGGGGGGGGGGTCTGCAGGTATCCAGGGGCGGGTTTATGGATTTACATGTTCATCCACACTTTAAATTCTTATATTTTAGTTTTCACGGTCTTGTCTTAATGTAACACAGCCCGGTATGGAGGAGGAGGAGAAGGAGGGTATCTGCATGATTCATGAGTTTCCTCGCTGACTGCAGAGCTCCCATGATGCTCTAAATTCTGTTTGACAGGCTTTCCCACCTCGTACACGAATAAACTTCTGCTCCCCACGAATAGTTTAGAATAGTTTAACTAAACACTCCGGCGTCGAATGCCAGCTGCAGCGTCTCTGACTTCAGTTCAGTGCCCAGTGACATGTTCGTGCTGTCAGTTCCCTCAATGACTAACCAGTGAGAATGGAAGAATGTGCCTATGGTTCATCTCAGTCCAGCCAGATGAACCTGAACCTGGACTCAGATGCAGATCCATGCCCCTCTCTCCTGTTATGTTTGTAGGAAACGTAACTGGATCACGTTTTCTACGAACATGAGGAAATGTTAGTGAACGTATCTGAACAGTCAGAAATACACTGATCCTGAATGTATCAGTAACATGTTCAGACAACCTGTGTGTTTTCCACCTAAACCTCTGATCCCTCAGTTCAGCATCCACCTGCAGAGGCTCCAGCATCTCACAGCACCTGCTTCAGGTCAGGGAAGGATCCTGGTCTGGTCTGGAACCGGCAGCACAGAGGGACTCAGGCTCGCTGCAGCGTCAGAGGACAGAATGATGGCGACGCTGAGCCTCGGATCAGCAGCAGCAGGTGGAGATGCTGTGGTCGACTGTACCTTTCATCTGATCACAGCTCTGAGCGCTACCTCAGACACAGGCTCTTTAACGAGTCCTGTGAAATATCAGCGCGTGTTGTTTACAGTGTTGATTCAGGTCACCGTGTTCTGCTTCAGCAGCCAAAAATAAAATGAAATGGAGACGAAGCCACGCCCAGCTGGTAGATGTCACACACACCTGTAACCTGTCAGAGGAAGTTCTACCTGAATCATCAGACTTTACATTAAAGGATCAAACGCTCAGACGATGAAGAGGGAAAGAAAAAACAGCAGCATCTCTGACAGGAGGATCACAGGAGGATCACAGGAGGATCACAGGAGGACCTGACAGATCTCTGTGAGACGCTTCAGATCAGATCCCTCAGATTAAAAATGAACTCTGTCACTGCACATTGTGTTTGTATAGTTATCAGTGTACTGTGTGTGTGCGTGTGAAAAGTGTGTGTGTTGTTTCTACGTCGGATACGAAACGTCCTCTCTTCTCCTGCTGGTTTTATGCTTCATTAATCTAATTCATCTCTGTGAGTCTGATTTGATCAGATGTTTGTACAGAGTGAAGCCACACAGGACAACACACACAGGACAACACACACAGGACAACAGCTGAGTGGAGCAGCGAACCTACGTCTCTGCAGGACAAACAGGGACGTGACACAAACACACAACGCTGAGCTTCAGCCATCGTCAGGATCCTTAACCAGATGCAGCGTTCCTTCATTTCTGTGAGGTTTCTCCGTCACTCTGATGATTGATGGAGTAAATGAGTCACCACGTGCCTGTAATTTAAAGAGACTTTCTCTGTGCTCAGACACTTTTACTTTATTTCTCTCCATAATTACTTTTATTCGCTTGCATGTAATAATTCATGTTTCATTCATTTGCATCTAATCCAGCAGAATAAATCAGACTGTGTTCTCATGTAGCTGCCTGGTAACTCAACACACTGTCGCTGAGCGACTGCACACACAGGTGCGTCACATTATTCAGCACAGCATTTAACATGATGTCAGCTTTACATCGTGCACAGGAGGACTGTGGCTGCAGGAGATAACGGACAATCTGAGTCTCAGTTAATCAGCGTTTAAATGATAATCAGAATAATGACAGTGTTTGGGAAAGCTGCGCGGCGCAGATGTGGCGGCCTGATAAACCTGACGCGTGTGCAGAATGAAGAAATGATTGTGACGGCTCTTTCTGAAGCTTTGTTCTCACTGTCAGGATCGTGATAAGACAGAGCTCTGAGCTGCAGCCGATATCTGTCTGCACGTGATAAGAGTCAAACCAGGAATGTGGATAATCATTAGGTAACTGGCTGCAGCTCGGTGATTAGCACAGTCCCTGCAGACGTCCACCCACAGAGGACGGGCAGGTCAGCTGGATGGGAAACCGGAGTGGTTTAAGGTCTATGTGAGTCAGCTGTGTGGTGGACTGGAGTCTGGGAGGACTGGAGAGGACAAAACAGATGATGAACCAGCTGAGACCTACAGTGTCCTGTTAGCTGGACCACAGAGGACCTGATTCTGTGATCCAGTGTGGTCGAACCAACCTCGTCTCCTGAAACGTACGAAACCACAACAGCGAATCCGGTTTGTAGGAAACACTTCTCTGCTGGATTAGGATTAATCAGCGTATTTACAACCTGTCAGACGCGTTAATAAACAACACGTTAACAGGAAACAGGATCAGGTCACAGTTATGTTTCCGGCAAAACGCAGCTTCAGCTTCAGCTGCTTTAGAAACCAGAGAACAAACGTGCTCGAGACACAACAATCAGAAGGTCCTCTGTCTTCAGCCGGTTCAGAGAACTCTCAGCTCGAAGGATCTGTGGCCACATCCCAGCATTCCTTGCAGAATGTGACTGAGAGCTGCACCTCACAGAATCGCTGCTCTGAGATCAGTCTACTCACTGTAACAAGGAGAAAATAAGGAACACAAACCAAAGACACCACAGGCTGACTCTGGGTCCAAACCCGCTTTCTCCTGGTCATGTTTCGGAATAAGAGAAGAGAAGATGCACCTTTATTAGTCCCACTGTGGGGAAACAGCAGCAGAGAGACAGATTCGCCCAGAACACACAAATAATCTAAAATATAAGACTCAAGATTTACTGGAACAAATAAAGACTACAAACAAATGTAACGAGACATTAAAGTTTAAATGGAGGAGGATCCTGTTCAACACAGATCCATCGTTATCAAACCTTCAGCTCCAGGAAACCTCACACCGTTCCAGATGTTTTTAACATCTGTATATCATGTTCAATCCTATTTCTGGATCCTTCCTTCCTGTGTCCTTCCAAAATAAAGTAATGTTTAATAAAAACTATTACTATTTTTCCCTCATGGAAAAGTTCAGACTTCATGTCCTGCTCCTACTGAATGGACCCTCTGTAATGGAGCTGACCCCCCCCCCCCCTCCCTCGCCCTGAGCTCTGCTTCAGTCTTCAGAACATCAGGCTTCCACTGCTGCACGGCCATTTAACTGCAGGCTGACAACATGTGGAAGTTACCCTTTGACTTCCACTTCACAGTTTTTCACACTCTGCTTTTCCAACGCTCCCATTGGCCAGCTGTCCAAGGCGTGGCTCTCCCTGAGGCGGCACCTTCGCTCACACCACCTGAGAGCCTCTAAAATGTGTGAGCGCCGCCTGAAGCCGTGCGTTCCAGCCACATGGTGATGAATGAACTGTGCTCCCATCAGACGCCTGCCGGAGCAGGCTGGCGATAAAGTGACTGACTCCGGTTTAATGGTGACAAAGGTCAGACAGTGTGGTATGATGACAACGTGCCGCGCTCATGTCGGAGCTTTCCTCTGCCAGGTCTGCAGATAAGACGAGGCAGAGCTGATGTTCTGCAGATCGGCCTGAGATTAGTCTTATCTTCTGACCATCAGCTCGTATTTAATTTGTGAGCTGTGGTGATGAAAGGCAGGGCTGATTGAGCAACACTGGCCAGGCTTTAAAACCTCTGCCAAACCCGGCTGCCAGAGACTGTTTCATAACCAAACCTGACCACAGCTGATAGAGGAGAGGAGCACTCTGTGACCCTGAACGCTCCTCTCCTCCGCTTCAACACTCTGAAATCAACTCCTCGTTTCTCCTGAGATCGTCCCTGCTCTGTCCAAACATCCACGTCTTCCCTCAGACAGGCTCCACTCAGGACATTTTCCTGGGAGGTCTGACCTGAGCTGTGACAGCAGCACCACTGCTTCTCTTCCTCTTCACTGATGCACAACGAGCCAAAACTAAGTTTATCATAACTTTAATGAACCCAGGAGTTTGAAGAAGGAACAAACAATAAAACCTTCACAATAAAATTCAGGTCACATCACAATCATCAGACTCTACCCGTTCTGCCTCAGGTGACCTCAGGAGGTGGTAACTGTCGTAGTCACCACTGACCAATCAGTGCTCAGCAGGATTCTCAGGTCTCAGGTGCAGACGATCTGAGGCCTGATGAGAATAAAAGGAAGACAGGTCAAACTGTCTGCGTCAGTTCAGCGGATTGGCTGAAGCAGGTATCGATCCTGTCACCTGTGGAATGGAATATTAGTGATGAAGAAAATCACAGTTCAGCTGTGGTGACCTTTGACCTATGTGGTCATAGCATCAGCAAACAGACAAACATCAAACTGTCCCAGCAGCTGCCTCCACAGTTGAAGCAGCATAAAAACACACGTCAAAGACACCTGTAAACACAATTAACAACGGAATGACACGCTAAATGCACACGCTAAATGCACACGCTAAATGCACGCCAGGGAGTTTGACATGTAGAACCAAATTCCATATGGGACAAGTTCAAATACAGACAGATGAGGAAGTGACGAAAACTTTGACTCGACTCAGAAGCTGGACGGACGTTGGAGAGTCACGGCCTCACATTCTACTGTCAGAGACTCTGGGAACGAAGCAGTCTGTGGGGTAACATGTTGCTATCAGCTCTGTGACAGGTGAAGGAACCTGGCCCCTGAGGGCCCCTGAGGGCCCCTGAGGGATTTTACAGGGAGCCAATGAAGAGAAGCTGAAACAGGAGTAATATGATCTCTGTTGCTAATTCCAGTCAGTACTCTGGCTGCAGCGTTTTGGATCAGCTGGAGGCTTTTTACAGAGTTAGCTGGACGTCCTGATAACAGGGAATTACAGTGGTAACAAATGCATGGACGAGTTTCTCAGTGTCAGTGTGGGACAGAATGTCCCTGATCTGACTGATACTGCGCAGGTGAAAGAAGGCGGGGCTACAGACATGTTGTATACGTGAGTTAAATAAGTCCAAGGTTCCTCACAGTCGTCGTGGAGGATAAATGAAAGCCGTCCAGAGGAACCGTTTGGTTAGATAAACTGTTTCTGAAATCATATCATATGAATGTGAGCCAATCAGAGCACAGGAGCTGCTTCACCCAGTCTGACTCTTCATCTCTCTCTGAGACAACTCTACTTGGACGTCGTCCATCCCTCCATCCCTCCTCGTTCCCTCCTTTAGTCCGTCTATCTGCTGACTTGTCGGGGTCATCGCCATCTCAGGCAGACGGCCAGTCTGATTGGCTCAGCCGGGGCAGCTCCCCCCCCAGAGAGACTTCTAGTGACATTTAGCCTCCATTTTAACCGACCTCCTCCTGATGTGAAGCAGGGCAGACGGACGAGTGGAGAGGAGCGAGGAGGACACGTGAACGCCACACTTCCAGTGTTGCTCAAAGGTCCCAGGGCAGCCATTTACTCCCCCTCCTCCTCCCCCCTCGTCCCCCACAGACAGAAGACCAGCAGACCCACTGTTCTCTGCTGTACAGAGGTTAGACAGCTGCAACACACACACGTCATGAGCTCGATGACTTCAGACGTTCGTGCTGAGAGGACTCACATTTGAACACGATCTCTTTGTCTTGGTTAAAGTGTCTGTGTGAAACCCAGCCATCTGCAGGAGACTGACGGGGGAAAGATTTGTCCTCTGCGCTGACGGACAGTCCACCCGAAGCACTGAAGCGTGTCTGGACCTTTTTGAATAAATTCTACGTCCATTTCACGGAACAGAGACACCAACCCTCTGAGGGAGTGGCACCGTGACGTGGATTCTGCTGAGGAAACACAGACATGAACACGGATCCGTGTTAGACCGGCGACCAAACCGACGACATCAGCAGCAAACGGCGTCAGGACGACAGCATTTGTCTCTGGTCACCTGAAGTCTGAAGGGTTTGGGTCAGTTCAGACAGGAGCACACACGACACAGTTTCTCCCACAATTCCTTGCAGCATTATCAAAGTGAGCAAAACCTCCTAAATGTGCTTCATCTAATTCATGAGCATAAAAATAAAACTGCTCTGACAGTTTGAGTTCACCCTCGTTCATCAGCCGTGAATCATCTGACTTCATCAGCCATGTGTCAGACTCTTTACCTGCTGCTAGCGTTAGCTGCAGCGCTAACGTCCCCTGCCAGGCCGCAGCCGCTGAGTTATGGTTCGGTTTAATCCGACACAGCAGCAGAGACGCTCCGCAAACTGAAGCAATTACCTCCCATCCCATAATTCATCTGTGCAGCAGCACGTTTCTCCAAGTGTTCAGACTCACAAACACACACACACACACACACTGATTGTAAAGGAGTGGGGACACACTGATGGACTAAGATATCATAATTACTACTGGACAGATTTAAATGAAAGACAGTGTAAATGCTCCCAGCAGCATTGATCCCAGTCAGTGTGGGGACACTTGTGTTTAAACCACGAGTGAGACCTTCTCTTCACACAGTTTGTGAATGTGCATAGAAACTGATGATGGTGACCAACAGGTGCGATCAGGTACATCAGTTCTGTCACAACTTGAACAAGGACTCCACCCAAACGCACGACCCCACAGACACAGTCAAAAATAATCCTTTTTATTCATCCGTGAAGAGGAGAAACAAAATGCAAACGCCCCATCACACAACCTGACTGAGGACACGACAACAAGAGGCAAGATGGGAAACAAGAGACAAGGCAAAAGACATGAGACAAGGACAGGAGACAAAACAAACTGACAAGGACACAGGGAAACAACAGGACTTAAATACACAAGGCAAAGGGCAACAGGTGAAACCAGTTAGGGCGGGGCAGACAATCACAAAGGCGTGAAACAAGACAAAGACAGGAAGTAGAACAAGACAAGATACACAAGGGCCATGATTTCAAAATAAAACAGGAACTATGAACAAAACTTAGCTCCAAACATGTCATGACACAGACACACTGTGTGTGTGTGTGTGTGTGTGTGTGTGTGTGTGTGTGTGTGTGTGTGTGTGTGTGTGTGTGTGTGTGCAGAGGGATTGCTGCCGTACTGGTTGAACTCCTGAAAACCTGAGCGGGAGACATATTGGTCCATAATGACCTCCTCTAAACCACACTCCCTGGGGTAATCATTAGACAGAGAAGGTCAAAGGTCAGCAGCTCTGCTCTGTGTGACACGTGACTGTGACAGTTTGTCTGTGAGCTCAGACGAATCAGTCTGAGGATCCGCCTCACCTTCAGCCCAATTCAGAGCCCGGCAGCAGGTCACTGGGTGTGTGTGTGCGTGTGTGTGTGTGTGTGCGTGTGCGTGTGTGTGTGTGTGTGCGTGTGTGTGTGTGTGTGTGTGTGTGTGTGTGTGTGCTGGGACAGTAAATTAAAATAAATCCCTAATGATCAGTGCTGCTGATCTGAGACATGAGGCTGATGGAGGCAGGAGGTTTTACCCTGTCGATACAAAGCTGATGGAACTGTCTCCGTCCCCCACAGTCCAGGTGGGTCAGAGAGTACAGCAGAAGTGTCTCCACCTCTGGTTCTCTGAGATGGGACAGATTTTATGGACAGTTCATCGGTTTATGGGTGAAATAATCTGCAGATGAGTTGTCGATGAAAACCTTTGAACATCAGGTGAAATTCTGTCATAATGATCCTGTTCATTCTCATCAAACAGGTGAGGTCATACCACTGAGAGAGAGAGAGAGAGAGAGAGAGAGAGAGAGAGAGAGAGAGAGAAATAGGCCAGTGTCTCTTTATCGCTGTGTAAAGAAGGCCTGTCGTATCAGAGCTGGAAATTACAGCGATACAGCACACAGGAAACACAAAGCGCTGGCCCGGCCCGTATTGTCCACCTGCCTGTCTTTGTGTGTGTATCCAGGTCACTGCGCTGCTATCTGTGGGACTAATATTTAGACTGCAGAGCCCAGAACAGCTGTGAATAGACCAGGACCTGCAGAGCAGCCAGGGCTTCACCCCAGCCTCTGTTTACTCTGATTAATTATTCTGTGGATGAGGCAGCGAGCGCGTGAGCCGCCGCCTCGCAGCTCCAGGTCAGAGGGAGGCGTTCACGACTTCAGGTCCAATCTTATCTGGTCTCAGTGCTGCCTTTGACATAACTGACCGTACATCAGTACTGGACAGGGTGCTGAGGTGGTTCAGTCCTATCTTTAGGACAGGCAGTCCCACAGATTCTCTCTGAAGGGGAATAAAACCATGAAACGAAAACGCTGGACTCAGAGTTAAACCTTAAAACCACAGCGAGAATCAGAGTCCATGTCCAGGAAGGACGTAGACAATCTGATCCGTGTTTTCATTCCCAGCAGGTCTGATTACTGTAAATGTTCCTTGCTCAGGTCGTCCCACCCAAACAGGACGTGTCTACGAAGTGAAGCACAGCATCTGTTCAAAAACCCGTCAGAACCCTGCAGACCTACGATACTTAGAGACAAACTTACGCTGTTTCCAGTTTCATATCGAATTTATTTCACCATTAACTCTTTGCTGTGTGGAAAGTTGTAATGAGGTTTCCACATTTATCCAGTTCCAGGATCTTGTTTTTGTGGCTGACAGAGAGGACGGTCCTGCCTCACAGAGGTGTGTGAGTCATGCAAACATCACGATGTCGTCGTGTGTTAGCATTAGATG
>NC_054394.1:32312252-32337252 GCF_017976425.1 Toxotes jaculatrix | reverse complement strand
TGCTATCTGTCCACACACACACACACACACACACTGATCTAACATTTCACATCCAGGGACCCTGTCTCTCTCCCTCTCTTTGTCTCTCTCACTCCATCTCTCTGTCCCTCCCTCTCTGTCCCTCTCTGCCCCTCCCTCTCTCTCTCTCTCTGTCCCTCTCTGCCCCTCTCTCTCTGTCCCTCTCTCTTCGTCTCTCTGTCCCTCTGGGTGATGGAGGCTCGGCGGCGGCGGCGGCAGCAGCTGACCTCTGATTGGCTGCAGCGAGCTGTGGAGCTCCTGCTGCTGTTTGCTGTAGCGTGGCTCTGTGTTTACCGTGTGGCCACTTCCTGTTTGTTCGGATTGTTTCAGCTCAGATGGAGTCGACTGCAGCTGTTGCCATGACGATCCCTCCTCATCCTCCTCTGAGGATTTTCACAGATGTTCAGAGGGTCCCTGAAACTCTTCCTGAGGACACTCCTGGGAGACCGTGGACGATCTTTGTATAATTGAACAGTTTCTGATGAGTTTTATTTTCATTTTATCTTGAAAATGAATCTTGGTCTTCGTGGCTTGTTTTAATTGAAGCCTTTTGTTAAATGAGTTTATCGACCTACGAGCTGTAAAGTCAATCATTACACATCAGGAGTGATACGATCTGTCCAGATAAACCATGTCAGGGGACAGTGGGACGTCCCAGCAGCACTTTGCTCCATCAGGACACACACTGCTCGCATCATTAACGTCGCAGCCAATCAGACGTGAGAGACTCTCACTCTGACTGAGTATGAGTTCATTCATACACGGTGAAAATCACTGGGTTAATAACTGCACAGTTTGTGTCCTAGTTAGTTACTGGACTGACTTTTCTAAAACTTTAACCAGTGTCAGTTTAATCTGGTATTTTATTGTTGGGTTATTATGGGATGGATTTACATGCTAGAACAGCCAGTGACAAACAAGCTGTGTTGGATTTGACGTCTGCAGATCCAACACTCCACACTTTGGAAATCAAAATCAAAACACACGCTTCAACTTTTATACTCAATTTTAATTTACAATGCACGTTACCCCAGAATCCTGTGATATAAAAAAGCTGAGAGACAGTGACAGAGAAATGCTGCCCAGCAACATTCAGGCCAAAGCTACGGGCGACACACATCCCGACGCGTCATTTCACAGAAAACAGCACGACACAATCACATCTGCCTCCGCACCCACTCCGAGTCAGGAGCTGAGACACACGCTCCTCCCCCCTCATGCAAAGACGTCTCTATAAACATGCTGCTGATTGGACGAAAAGTGTAGAAAAACAAACCCTAGAAAAGTGAAAAAGATGAAGGCTGCGCTCGGCGAGGCTCACCCAGCGAGCGGGAAACGTCCTCACGTTCTCACGTTCCGTCTCGTGTGTGACGAGTTCAAACACGGTAAACAGAACAGAACAGAACTGCTGTCGTCAGTGAGTCAGGCTTCAGTTTAACACACACACATCCCTGTGATGGGGTGTGTGGTCTCTGTTCTCATGTGTTTGTTTCACTGAAGACTCAGTGTCCATGTCCTGAAGACACTGAGACACCTCTGAACCTCACAGTGATCAGCTGCAGTTTGAAAAAGCTGGTTAGACCTTCCAGGCCTACGGCCCCGCTCTGCACTGAAGGAACATGAGCGCACAACGTCCCGGTCAGAGCTGTTTACAGTGTCGCACTGTGATGGGAACGCTGTGGGAACGCTGTGGGAACGCTGTGGGAACGTTGTGGGAACGCTGTGGGAACGCTGTGGGAACGCTGAGCTGAGCAGCTCAGGAGCAACAGCAGGACTCAGACATACAACAACATTCCTGCAGGGAGGTGAAGCTCCTGACAGACAAACACTCCACACCCACACAAAGCTCACATAATTATAAAGTCTGACAACAACAACATGCTGCGGCCCCGCCCCACCCCACTCACGGCGTGCTGACGGGGCAGGGCCGCGGCGGGGCCTGTCCTGATCTGCTCAGACCTCATTAGCAGATGGCTAACGACCCGGCCCAGGTTCAAACTCAATTTAATTTAAGCTGCGGCTCGTCTGAAGTGTCTGGGTCCGCCCAGCACCACAAACACACACTGAACACACAGACACACACCTGTCTGGACCGGGAGTCCCTGCCAGGTGGAGGTGAGGGGCGGAGGGCCGGGCGGGGTGTGAAGGATTACCCCAGCAGATCTCTATTTTTAAACACAGCCTGGGTCTGATCGGCATTTTTGTGGCCAACGTCATCTGGTTCCAGCGTCTCTGCTGAGACGGCGTAACGAGGACTTCAGACCTCAGACCGAGGAAACTGTGTGAGAGGTAAAGGTGAACACCTGGTGTCTCTGGGACATGTCCACAGAGACACCAGTGTTCCTGGGACATGTCCACAGACACTCAACAGCCTGGAAACTCGGCTCTTTAACACGGTGACGTGAAACCAGAGCTCTGAGCTTTGGGTTTCAGACTGATGGTCCAACTAAACAGAACAATGATTCATCTGTTAATCAGATAACCGATCAGTTATTGATCAGCAGATGAACAGTTACACTGCACAGCTCCTGCAGGCCGAGCTGGGCCGAGCTGCTCAGAGGGGCTTTCCTGGAGAGACCTGCTGTACCAGGGTTCTTGCTTTTTTATCAGAATCTTTTTCCAGGACCTTTTCAGTGACTCAGCCCTCAGCAGGGCGATGTGTGACCCCTCAGCCCAGGTTTCAGGGATATGACGTCAGGACTCCTCAGACGGTGTCAAAGGAAACATGCAACGCTGACGGAGGCTCAAACATCAGAAACATATCAGAGACCCAGCAGGTTGGAGCAGGTCTCACTAACAGACGGGGAATAAGACTCTGAGATGATGTTCGTTAAAAATAACCATGACAACAGTATCTTTTTTTTTTGTCCACATACATGTCCTCATGTCCTGTGTCTCCGGTGAATGTTCTGCTCTGTTTCAGAGATGGAGTTCAGTGTTCCAGGTTTTCCAGGACAGGGCTCCTGTTTAAGGCTCACGTTCCCTCCTGGACCGCTCGTGTTCAATGACAGGTGAGTTCACCTGCAGGTGTATGAGCCTCAGTGATGACAGGGTGACCCAGGCTGGAAAACAGAGGCTCCTTTAACTTTTTTATTTGTCTCTGACTGACGGCTCAAACCCGTCGTGTGTGAAGTGAAAGCTAAGGGAGTAAACTGAGAGAGTGAAGTAAAAACCAGAAATGTCCTTAAACATCAACATGTAGTGAATCAAAGTACAACAAAAATCCTCTTTGTAGAACGACAGAAGAAAATACACATCCTAAAAAAGGGAATTTACGAATTTACATCTTCATCCTGTAGCCGAGGAAGCGCAGAGAGTCAGTCCACGTCCAGCCAGTCAGAACCCGGATTAAGCAGGTTTAAAACCAGCCCACAGGAAGAGGAAGCACAGGACACGTGATCTGCTTCCTGCTGGTCCACTTTGCCTGATTCACTGCAGGTGAATTCAGTTTGTAGGAGTTCGTGTCTCCTCACATTTCTCTAATCGATCGATGGATCATCGACACATCCCGACCTTTCAGTCTGTTTGCTTTCTCACATGAATCGGTTTGTTCTGGTGGATCAGGGTCACCTTCTGTCACAGTCCAGAGACTTTTCCGGGACAGAGTCTGAATGAGACCAAATTTACAAGTTATCATCCAATTAACAGGAACTGGAACTGGTTTTCACTTTAAAAGTCTTTCCGTTCAAATTTGACTGGATTTTATAAATAAAACACTCAACTATCCCATATTTATATAACTGCATGTTTCCTGTGGAGTTTTCCTTGGTGGACATTCTGGTGGACATTCTAGTGGACGTTCTGGTGGACACTCTGGTGGATGTGTGGTGCTGGCACTGGCTTAAATAAGATAAAATAATAAACCAAAGAGAAGCAGTGAAGAAGATGTGAGGTCACGTTTCCAAAGTTTCCAGAAAAGCTGCAGATACCAAACGTCCATGTGCCCCCGCCACCCTCACTGCCCATTGGTGGAGGTGTTGTTGGGGGCGGGGCTGGAGCCCTCTGCCCCCGCCGGCGGCTGCACGTTGTCGGCCAGGTTGTGGGCGTGCTCCAGGAAGAGGTCTTTGAGCACGCTCAGCTCTTTGCTCAGCAGTTTGATTTTGGCCTCCAGCCGCTCGTTCTCCTCCTTCAGCTCGTTGACGCGCTGCTGCGTGTCCATCGCCTTCTGCTTGCTGCGCATGCGGCTCTTCTTCACCGCTAGGTTGTTGCGTTCGCGGCGCTGGCGGTACTCCTCGCTGTCCTTGTCTGCTGGAGGTTTCTTCATCTTGCTGGGGGGGAGGGCTTTGCCGCCTCCGGCTGAAGGGTTGGCGGGGACAAGCTGGGGGACCTGCTGCAGTCCGGCTACAGCTGCCGGCAGAGACGAGGAGGAGGAGGCGTGGGCCTGGCTCTGGATGACGCTCACGCCGTTGTGGTCAGATGCGGTTAGTTTCGGCTGAGACGGCCGGCTCATTTGGATGTGCTGCCTGCAAGGTGCTGATCTCTGACCGGAGTCTCCTCAGGTGTAGAGATGAAACAGTAACAGCAAGAAGAAGATGAGATGCTTCACCTGAACAGAGCCTGGAGGACAGAGGGGACAGAGGGGACAGGTTTCAGTCTGACACATCACAGCTGTACAGGCGCATAATGTTCTGTTGTTTCTAGTGACGGTCGCACCAAACAGTGGCTCCAGAAACCAGCAACAATCAGCAGAAATCATGGAAATAAGAGTTTTCTCAGTACTGGACAGAGGATATGTGACGTGACATTATTACAAACAGTCAAGCTTATGGGACAGTCACAGTTTGGTTGGGTTTAGTTTGGATCAAAATAAGGACATCATTAAGGGTAGAGGACCTCTGTCGCCATGGTTACGATAATAAACACACAGGAGGTGGAGCCACCATGGTCAAAACAAACAATGATCACTGGCGCCTGACCTCCTCCCTGTGTGGATTATGTCGCTCTTTCAGCGTCACCCGACTTCCTCCTGAGCTGGGCGCCGTCTGCAGCACGGCACAGAGCACACATCACAGCTGAGGAACACAGAACATCAGCTGATATCAGAATTTTTACTCCCTAAAATCGACATTTGGTCCCAGGTAACTACCTTTACCTGTCCTGGGTGACTTGAAGATCACAGGAAAACAGCAACCCAGGTCCATGTAACGTGATGGACTCTCCCAGCATCCCACAGTGGAGCCCACGGAGTCTACGGGTCTCTACAGTAAACTGTGATCATGAAATATTCAGGGCTGCAACTCAATCACTTTGTCATCGGTGAATCTGCTGATTATATTCTTAACTGACTGATCCATCACTTGGTCTGTAAACTGTCTCAGTCCCCAGAGACCGTGACTGACAAACAGACCAGATCACATCGAATCCTCACACATCAGACGTGTCTGTACGTCTGGACTGGTTTTTTTTCTGTTGATCAACTGACAGATTAATTACCTAATCACTGCAGCTCCAACCTGTTCAGGTATTTTTAACCCCCCATCTCTGTCTGTCTCAGAACCTGGGAAGGAACCAATAAAACCGTGTGTTGAGCATCTGCAGTCTGATCTGCAGATTCTCAGCTGACCTCAATCCATCAGTCAGGAGGCTGAAGTCCCGCCCCCCTCCAAACACCCACCGGTCCCTGAGAGCAGCAGCGGACACATGACGCGATAATTGGTGGGATTTTTGTTCCGCACGGCCAATTAGCAGCGCCGCTCCGATTGGTCGGCGCGTTGCCATGCAGCCAGTCAGCTGTGCGCAGGGAAAAGCTCTCCGGGTGAAACCAGCTCCGGCTGTTGCCTGCTGTTGCATCATCGTCGGCTCTCTTTGTGCCGAAAGAGGGGAACTCCGGAGTCATGCGGGGCTAAGCACAAACCTCAGTCTTTCGGTGACTTTAATGCGGTTTGACGAAAGTAAAAACACGACAAACACCCAGACACGGCCGACGAGCCGAAACACGTCCCTGAATTTTGAATTCGCGAGCACTTTTAACAACTTTTTGTTCGCTCGAAGCAGCCAACAGATGATTCCCTGGACTGAGTCTTAACGTTATGCCTCCGCTCTCTGGATGAAGAGGCGGACGTGAGTCTAATTTGGCTTTAAACACGAACGAAACTACAATTTCACTTTGTTCTAACAAACCCGTTCAGCCGGGCAGCTAGCCAGCTAGTTAGCTTCTGGTGCTAAACAGCCCTAACCTCAACGTTAGCTCTCCTTTCGGGATCCCGAAGTGTTTAAAACCCAGTTTACCTTCACAGGGTGGCGGTGGAGTCGACCATCCGTCAAAGCAGGAAAAGTTAAGGTAGAAAGTTGGAGTTTAATTCCGTCTGTCTGAGCTCTGAGTGTTTTTGTTTGGAACATGGAGAGGAGCGGATTGCGAAATCTCTTTTACCATGTACGGCAATGTCCGGGTTCAGCCAATCAGAGGCGAGTAGGAGGCAGCGAATCCAGCGGTTTGCCAATCACAGGTGAGTATGCGGCAGAGTGATGCAATGCACCGTGTTATTGACATCTCACCCGACCAATAGGAGAGGGCCGTTGGTTTTGTTTATGTAATGTGAGGTTGGCCAAATGAGTTCATACATGCGTGACTTCACCTCTGAATGACGAGACCTGATCAGAGCGAAGCTGCGAATCACACCTGTTTATATCTCTGCTACAGTTAAACGACAATAACGCGCCGCCATGTTGTTTATTTTAGAGACAAACAGCTTAAAGGACAGTTACAGTAAAACTCACACAAATCACGAACAAGTAAAAACAGTGGCTTTACTACTGAGATCGTTTCAAATTTAAAAAGATGCTTAGTTTAATAGTATTATTAAACTGTATTATTACTACTAATTAAATAATAGGCGAATCAACGTGCTAATTTAATATGATGCTGATGTTCTAACAGCTGTGTGAGTGTTTTACTGACAGCAGTTCGTCCATTAAACACGTCAAAACATAAAAGTACTTTAAAGGAACTGACTTCCTGTTGGTGCTTGTTTTCATCATAATGTTTTCATCATTCCTGCTCTGTCCCTCTCAGGTTTCTGTGTGGAAACATTCACCTTCAGAGGAACACAGCTCCTCGGGGAGCTGGGCAGGTATCACGGCCCTGCTTGGTTTTCATGTTTTGTTGTGATGGAGTAATTTTTCTGCCATTTGAGCTTCGTTTTCAAAAATACACTTGACAAAAATATCCATCGTTTTCTTTGGTGTAGATTTTTTCTTGTGTGAAAGAAAGCAGAATACTCGTCCATCTCGTTGCCTTCAAAACAAATAAAAAGTCTTCCTCTTGTGACGGGATCTTTGCTCAGTCTTTCCACCCAGAATATTTTGGTATAAATAAAGTGTTGAGCTGAAAAAAATGGAAATCGCTTCTTTTTCTAGTCCACAGAAATATTCAGTGCTGAGTCTAAACCTGTCCCGTGTTTGTTTTCCTGGAAATATCTGAAGCAAAATGTGAAAGGGAATTTCTTTTACTTTATTACTAATAATGAACTTTTACACCAGGTAATCACATTTTATTCACTCAGTTCTCCATGAAGAGTAGCTCAGAGTTACAGGAGCATGACTGAGCTGGGACTGAGCTGGGACTCGATGTTTCAGGTTTGGAGAGGGCGAGTCCTCCGTGGTTTGCTGGAACATGGGTGTTTGCAGAGCCTGACGCAAGAAGCATGCAGCCCACTTTAGTCTCTAGTATGGATCCAAAAACACTGGATCCTACATTTCCCATAATGCAACTGGATGTGTCAAACCACACCTCCCTGTTTGTAACACATGTGACCAATGACCAAAGTTCCAGAGACACAGAAGAAAGAACCGTGGTCACAGGTGGAGTGGGACTCCTCATCATCTGCGTGTGAAACGTGTCAGAAACAAGTCACTGCCTTCATCAGTGTGTTTCTATATTACTTTATTACTTTATTACCATATTATTGTTTAAATACTGGACAAATATGCAGAATGAAAGGAGCCTGAGTGAAGAATCAACACGCTGCTGTGTGATCAGTTTGGTAAATACTGGACAGCCAGTCAGAGAGGTTAAAGGTCAACATGTCCGACACACCCTGCCTGAGTCATCTGCTCTCGTGTGCCAAGTCAAACTCACTCTGCTAACACTGTGGAGTACAGTATGTACTGAAGGAGCCACAGCAGTTTTCTGTGCTCTGATTTGATTCTTTGCAGGAAATGGTGCGTGTCTGTCTGACTAATGGTGCGTGTCAAGCGCAGAGAGTCTAAAATCAGACTCTGACTTTAATTTCACTGTAAAACGTCACAAAACAAAATGTTTTTCTGAGGATTTTGTTCTGAGCTGTTGCACATTCTAACATATTTTCACTTTTCATCAGCTGTGAGTTGATTCTGCATTTTTGTTCGCATTGTTTTGAATCACATAAGTGAACCCTGGAACATTCTCAATGATCTTTTAAGCCAAGATCTGTGAAAGTCCCTTGAACTATCTTATTGTTACCTGGAATACCTTTAAGGACCCTCAGAGGTTTCCCAAGAGCTCTTGATCCTTCTCAAGGATACATATAACATCTTAAACTGAACCATGAACCAACTCTGTGATTTATAGGTTTCCTAAATAATCCCGCTCAACACAACCTCCTTGCGGATCCGTTGAACATTCTCACAGATCCTTTCAATTTCTTTGTGGATTTCAAGAACCTCCTTATGGAGCTGCTGAAACTCCAGTAATGCCAGTAGCTCGTCCTGCGTGCTGTCCAGTGATCTCATGTTACCGTGATGACAGAAGGGAGAATTTCTTCTGATCTACTCTTCATCAGCCTCTGATGTCTGGACCCGTAGCTTCGTTCCTCCTCTGCATCCTTTGTGTGTCCTGACTCCATGTTTGTTGCCACAGCATCTTCGGGAAAATAGCAGCCTCACAGGCAGGTAAAAAATGGTTTGACGCCTTAGCTGAGCTGACCGGAGATCACCCGGACGTTCAGTCTGAAGTTTGAGGGGACAGGACGCAGGGTGTAATGGAACTGTAATATAATGACAGGAGCCCAACGCTGCTCCCGAAGGACCCCTACAACCCAAGATGAATGGAACCTCCTTAAGGATCCCAAGAGCGTCCCCAAGGTCCACCAACGATCACTGTAAACTCCTCAAGCACCCCTTGAACTCAAGGCTCAAGGACTTAGAATCTAATTAAGGATGCCTCAAAGCTCCTAGAGAGATGGATGGATCGTCTCCTGTGACCCCTCAAATTTTCTCAAGGACCACTGGAACATTTTCAGGGATCTCTTGAATTTCTTTAAGGACCCCTGGAAATGTCCTCAGAGCCATTTCACCACTGTACATTTCTTTTTCAGCTGTTTTCCAGCTGAGAGCAGATGAGTTTTAAAGTGTGGTACAAAGTGTCAGTCAATATTAAGTTTTAAAATTCACGGACATTGGTCCACAGATTCCCCAACCCGGTCTCTCATGTCCAAATGAAACTTGTGAAATAAACCCTACAAGCTTCCAAAGGATCCCTGTCACATCCTCACTGAGCTCTGGTGGAGCAAACTACACTTCTGAAAACAGCAACGAGTGATGAATTACATGAAGTGTCTTAAATCAGTTTTTTTGGTGATGGTAAAATGAAAACAGAAAACAGCTGATTACCATTGTCTTACAGCAACGAAGGGAAATAAATTCTAAACATGGATTAAAACGTATACAGTGTTCCACAGAACACAGGCTGTCTCTGAGGGAGTCGACAGGGGGCGCTCCAGTCCGATGGTTCAGGCTCTCCTCAGTCTCTCTGCAGCTTTACTCTCACCGAACAGCCCTGAAATGAACCTTCTTACCCCTGTTACCCCTGCAGGGACCCCGGCTCCGTGTGTGTGTGTGTGTGGGTAATGATGGGGAGACTTGTTCATTTGTTAAATCAGAGGAAAGCTGCTGCTTTTCTAAGTGTTATTTTAAAAATGTGATATATCAGTTCACAAAGACTGAAACTGTGTCATAAAATCAGAAACAGTGATCGGTGCTGATCTTCAGTCCGTCCTGTCCATATTCATTTGGTCTCAGTCAGATATTTAGAGAGTTAACGGGGTGCAGGCCTGTGCCTGTGGGGTTCCACACTCTTCACAGCACAGATAGGAATGAATGAGCACATGATCTGCGGCGGCTGTGCACACATCCTGCACATCTCATCCGCGCAGTGTCGGTACTGTATGAACCGACCAAAGCTGCCAGAGTTCACTTTTCTTAGTGCTTCATGAGTTCAGAAGAGGGATCATAAATTTAATGACATGGGCGTCATGGATAATTCCCGACTCTGACCGATGCCTCTCTCCTGTGGCTGTTACAGGGATAATACCAAACTCCGTTCGGAAATCTCTCTGTTTAATGTCGCCTTTCCTGCAGATGGAGAGAAACATCTGTTACAGTACAATTAGTACTGAGTATCACACAATATAATTTACTCAACAGCGTTTCTTTGTGTCGCATAACTTCATGTCACAGTGCTCACTGAAGCCCAGCGCGGCTCATGTGGAAGAAATAATCTTACAGCATACAAACTGAAATTTGGTGTTGAACAAGAGAAAAGCAAAGTTTTATGAATTTGGTTTTAGCCGAATTGTAGAGTGGCTCCTGTTCCATCGGGTTCTGGGATTAACTCCTGAGTATTAAGTCCCATATAATAATAATAGTGAAATTAGTTTTGTCAAAACCATTTCCAAACGGAGTTCGTAGTAAGGGGCTGAACGCGGGGAATAATTAGCGTTTTATTCCCCTTTTCCTCCGAAACGTTTTTGTGCAGTGACAGTGGGTTAAATCCTGGGAGTCTCTCTCTCTCTCTCTCTCTCTCTCTCTCTCTCTCTCTGTGTGTGTGTGTGTGTGTCTGTGTGTGTGTGTGTGTGCGCCCGCCCACTCCCTCGTGCTATATAACCACAGTTTGACAGCTCAGAGTTTACTGAGCAGAAGGAATCAGACCGACACCCTGCTGCTTCAGACCGCTTTCCTCTGCCCCGGAACAGAGATCAAACCTGTGACAGTCTGTCCGAGCTTCAGTGCACCGTTCAGTGCATGTCTGCAGGTTTATAGCCCCCCTCTCACCTGAGGACCCGACTTTCTCCAAACTGGATTCCCGGAGCTCCTCACCATGCCTGCCCGGGTTTAGATTCTCCATGGAGCTCTCTAACTTGTACGAGGTCGCACCCCGACCCCTGATGAGCAGCCTCAACCACGGCCAGCAGCCCCCCTCCGGCTACAGAGACCCGGCAGACCTCGGCGGTGAGATCGGAGACAACGAGACCTCCATCGACCTGAGCGCCTACATCGACCCGTCGGCTTTCAACGACGACTTCTTGGCCGACCTGTTCCACCACAGCTCCCGGCAGGACAAGCTCAAGATCATGAACGGAGAATATGACTCTATGCCGTGCGGCCCGGGGCCCCAGCAGCTCTACATGTCCAACTACATGGAGTCCAAGCTGGAGCCGCTCTACGAGCACAACCCGCCGCGCATCCGACCGGTGGCCATCAAGCAGGAGCCCCGTGACGACGAGGACCTGAACCCGGGCATGCCCCCCACCTCCCACCACCCGCACCCGCACCCACAGCAGTACTCCCAGCATTCCCAGCAGCAGCAGCTGCAGATGCCGCACCTCCAGTATCAGATTGCGCACTGCGCGCAGACCACCATGCACCTCCAGCCGGGCCACCCTACTCCTCCGCCTACCCCGGTGCCCAGCCCACACCAGCACCACCACCAACACCCGCACCAGCACCCGCAGCAGGGCGGCCTGAAGCTGCTGGAGCAGCGGGGAGGCGGGAAACCCAAGAAACACGTCGACAAGAGCAGCCCGGAGTACCGGCTGAGGCGCGAGCGCAACAACGTGGCCGTGCGCAAGAGCAGGGACAAGGCCAAGATGCGCAACATGGAGACGCAGCAGAAGGTTGTGGAGCTGACCGCCGACAACGAGAGACTGAGGCGGAGAGTGGAGCATCTGACCCGGGAGCTGGACACGTTACGGGGCATCTTCAGACAGCTGCCGGACGGATCCTTCAAACCCATGGGCAGCTGAGAGACTGGAGGTGGACTGGTATGGATTTATACACACAAATGGTTCTGCAGCTCTTCATGTGTATGGACGGACTGAGAGCTGTGAGGAGACTGAGGCAGCTGAGGTGTTCACTGCAAAAAAACCTGTTTAAACGAAGCATCCTGTCTTTTCTGAGTCCTAAAACTCCAGTCAGCTGCTCAACCTTCAAAAGTTTGGTCTTAAAAAAAATAAGAACATAAAATTAAATAAATAAATAAAAGAACTTGCTCTCAGAGCAGTTTCTCTGGTGTCAGATCATAAAACAGGACAGAAAATGACACCTGACTTTAGAAAACTCTCTTGTTTTATTGGCTGCAGGTGAAATCTTCTCACCTCCATCTCATCGGCTGATTACTCTTCACTTGTTCTGAGAAAATGAGAGTGGTGTTCGCTCAGTAAAAGACTGAATGGCTCGTTCAGACTCCATCTTTTGCTGTGTTCATGTGCCTTTTTAAACTTTTGTGCAAAAGCCAATAAGCTCGTTCCCCTGCAGATCCACACGACAGAGGACTGGTTGTTTTTGTGCCTTATTTCCGTACAGACTGTGTGCCGTGTCACACTTAACTCACATATCAGAGCAGCTAAGGTAGGGCATGGTGGCGATGATCCCAGATCAGCCTGTTGTGCATGTTTTTCCTTAATTATTTTTGTTTGTTTTATACAAGTTACCATCTCCATATCCTCTCCTGATAAACTAGAATTTGTCTTTATAGAGTTATGAAATGCAAAGTGCACACTGCTTTTATATAGGCTAAAGTGTATGTGTATGTATGTATGTTATTTTCTTTCTGCAGAGACAGTAATGCATGGACGCCTGCTCAGTCTTATGTCTCTCCACACGAATGAGGTGCAGGGCTGTTGGCCCGCTCTGGTACGAGGTCTGTCTGATGGTATGGGCGGGCGATAGCACAGCGTTGTCTGTCCACCAGTGCTCAGAGGACAGAAAGTCAAACTCAAGAGACAGAAAAATCCTCTCAAAAATAAAAAAAAGTCAAATATCTTAGCTGCAGCTTTTTATTCACGGAGACATGACGACTGTGAACGACTGTAACATCTCCACACCCATCGTGTCAGCTGAAAACCTTGTAAATCCACTTTGAAGTTTGTGTTTTTCGTGCTTCCAAACCAGTTGGAGTAAAAGCATTTGGGACCTTGCAGACCTTTGCACTATGACATAAAAAAATGCTTCATCTTCCTGCTCAAAAGCGAGGTGGCTCTTCTCTCTTAGGTTCCTAAAAGCTGATGTTGTGGAGATGCAAGTTCTTCGTCTGTATGAATGATGATCGCTGAGTTATCGCTCAGCCCAGAGTCTGGTCATTTAAAGCCAAAGTGAAATATACAAACACATTCTCAAAAACAAAGACTGGAATTGAAACTGTGGTACCTGCTTCATCCTGTCACCGTCCACTGGAAACCCAGCGTCTCCAAACCCACTGGACCCCGTTGGTTTTTCTGCAGAGGACTGACTCTGTGGGAGACGTGTGGTTTCCAGAGGACGGTGGCAGGAAAGCAGCTCTGTCTTATGCACTATTTGTTGTCAAATGAAGCACAGTGTTGTCTTTGACACATGCATGGGTACTGATCTGAAAAGACGAAAACACGCCTCGTTCTACATACGTGTATTTATGTGTCGTTGATTTTGAGAAAAAACAAACAAAAACAAAATGTGAAAGGTTTCTATGCAACACGTTTCTTCCTCTTTTCCACTGTTGTATTGTCTCTCTCTCTCTCTCTCTCTCTCTCACACACACACACACACACACACGCACACACGCAGAGTGCCTTCTGACCTTTGACCTCTTGCTGGTCTGCTTGTCGTGGATTTTTAAAAATCAATGATTTGTGTCAGTGAGGAAAAAGGAAGCACTTTTTTTTTTTTTACAAACTGATGTTAAACCAACGTTTGTTTCAAAGTTAAGGTCTCAATTGTAAAATATGCCTATATATAAATATATATATATAAATAAATATATATATATATATAATACCAAAAAATCTGAATTCTAATAATAAAAGAGTTTGTTTTATCACATTCTGTTTCTGGTTTGCTGTGTTTCTTGGTTCCATGTTCAGGATTTCTTTCCTGTTTGGTTCCTGTTTGAAAATGTGATTATTATAACTGAGTATTTTTCATTTTCACTGACAGACATGTTATTGTATATTTGTGTGTTGATGACTTCGGGCCGATCTCACAGCCCAGAGGGGGCGCTCACCGAACTGTCAGTCAAAACCAAATCTCATGGAGTTTCATTGGTCGGCATCAAAGGCCCAGTCTGTGGCTCAGGCTCATCACTTACTCACATCCTGTGTATAGAAACATAAAAGTCTGAGTTAGGGATGAAAATGAACTCAGACCGATCAGACGGTCACTGTCTTCCATCCATGGTTCCTCATGCTTCATCCATCGATGGCCATTGTCTCAGAGCCACGCAGTGTTGAAGTGTCCCTGAGCCGCACGCTGAAGCTCAGACTGTTCCAGATGTTCTGTCAGCGTCTGCTCACGGAGGAGCCGTCGGACAGGAGGAGACGACGAAGCTGCAGGTTCACGTTCAGCGAGCAGAGTCAGACTGTGCTGCTGTACCTGCTCAGTCACAGTGAGGACAGAGACGCAGTGTCTGTCTGTCCACTCTGAGCTGTCCACAGGAACACACAGAAAGACATCAGTCTCTGTCCAACGTCAGGTCAGTCCACACTGAAGGTCTGAAGGAGAGAAAGGAAACCTGCTTCATCTGTTCATTATGTAACTGTGTGTGTGTGTGTGTGTGTGTCGTCTGTTTATTATACTTTATCTGCTCTTCTGCACAGTGGGTACATTCATATGTACTGACCTAATAAAAGTACAGTTCTGTTTTTATGTAACTGGTGAAGAACGTTCCGCGGTCACCGCGTGTTCAGCCTCCAGCTGTGGTTAGAAGAATGAAAAGGTGAGCAGCATGAACCCGAGGCCCATCAGCTTCAAGCAGAAATGTAGTTTGTTCTTTCTTTATTCAACCAAAGTGCAGGAGGACGTGAATGTCCAGCGTCCAGCAGAGTTTAACAGCTGACACCAGAACACTAAACAGCAGCAACACAAAAATCAAAAGCCTCCATCAGAAATGAAGCTGTGTGCAAAAGACAAGTGAAAAGAAAAAAAGATTTATGGTCAGTTTGTGCTGAAAACAGAAAAGAAAACATGTGTTTGAGATAAAAAGTGCTTTTAGGTAACAGAAGGCCAAACTCAGTGAAATGACCTCAGAGCGGAGAACTGATCCAGATCAACAACTGAACTTCATCAGCAGGGTCAAAGGATCGTAGATTTTCTGGCCATGAAACGGGATCATCAGTTGTTACAGAGTTTGGTTTAGAAACATGCAGATGCATAGATTTCACACAGGAACCACACACACACCGAGTGAGAGACCAAACCGTCGAGCTCTTCCTCTTCTCTCTCACTCTCCTCCACACTCCATCACTGCTGACTGTGTCGAGCTTTTCCTGCTTCTGAACGAAAGGAGGAGGACATGGGGCCACGGGCCCACGGTGCCACAGTGCCACGGGGCCACGGGGCCACGGTGCCACGGGCCCACGGGCCCACGGGCCCACGGTGCCACGGGCCCACGGTGCCACGGGGCCACGGTGCCACGGGCCCACGGTGCCACGGTGCCACGGTGCCACAGGGCCACGGTGCCACGGGCCCACGGTGCCACGGGCCCACGGTGCCACGGTGCCACAGGGCCACAGGGCCACGGTGCCACGGGCCCACGGTGCCACGGGCCCACGGGCCCATGGGGCTGAAGTGACAGATGAATCTTGGGAACATTCGTTTCAGAAACAGGTGAAATTTAGAAAATGAGTCTGAGATGAAACTGAAAACATCCTGACACAACCGGGGGTAAAGGTGTGTGTGTGTGTGTGTGTGTGTGTGTGTGTGTGTGTGTGTGTGTGTGTGTGTGTGTGTGTGTGTGTGTGTGTGTCTGTGTGAGCACATTCAAAGTATCTAGCGTCATCTAGTAAAATCCTCTGGTTCTCTGTCTCCTCCAGAGTCACATGTTTCAGATCACTTTTCTGTCTGTGTCCAGGACAGAGAGAGGACGTGTTTAGCTTAGCTTAGCACAGAGACAGAGAGCAGGAGGACGCTGTTAGCACAGCCCCATCAAAGGAGAAGAAACGCTCTAACAGCTCCACCTCTCTGGACTGATCTGACGTCCATCCCAAACACCCGGCTCTGGAGGAGACCACATCGTGTCAAGGTCTTTACAGATCTCAGAGATTTTTTCAAACGACAGACCTTTTGTGTGACCCGTCTGGCTCGTGAACACACATTCCTCCGTGGGAAGGAGCGTCCAGAGTGTGAAGCCAACACTGCTCCGCCCTCACCACAGTGCTGAAAGCTGTTAAGAGGAACCATGTGACGCTCGGACCCAGCAGAGAGGCCGACTCTTCAGTCCACAGCTCGTCTTCTCCCCTGCTGGTTGGACCTGGACGAGCTGTCCCGTCACTGCTGCCGTTTGACCTGCCAGCCAATCAGACGCTGAGACCAGGGCTGCAGACAATCAATGGATCAGAGCCCAGAACATGACTGATATGAGGACGTAAACATATGCAGACAGGTGGACAGGACGCAGACAAGTGGACAGGACGCAGACAGGTGGACAGGACGCAGACAAGTGGACAGGACGCAGACAGATGCAGAAATAAAAAGAAAACTAATCACTGAGTGATTCTTCAGGAAAAAATGGCTGAATGCAGCTAATCACGGCGTCTGTCCGTCAAACATCATGGTCTTGAGTCTGCGTGTTGTCATGTGGCAGCATCACACGCGATCACACGCTTGTAGTCGTGGTAGCAGAGCCGATAATCCATGGACTTGTTGTGGTTTTGGCTCAAGGAGTCTCAGAGTGTCTCAGAGTGTAAAGACACACAGGTCTTTTATTTTGTGTTGGACGTGAGAGAGCATCTGTGTCTGATGTTGGCTGCAGAGTCTTCCTGCGGATGGAAGACATTACCCTGTTAGCGGCTGGAACTTCTCCTCCACTTTCTTTCTCTCTTTTTTCTGTTTTATTTCCATTTTATGTCCAGAAATCCTGCGCTGGCTGCCTCCCTCTGTCCTCACTGAGTCCAGGACCTGTTGGCCTGACTTCAGTGTTGATGATCCGCTCACACGGTCTCACCGGACTCACGATGGGCGAGAGAGAGAGGGAGAGAGAGATCTGAGATGTGCTGATTCTGGTCTCGGTCGAGGTTTAGTCCTCCATGTCCTGTAGACCGGAGAAGCTTCTGTAGTCAGCAGGGGGTGTGTGGGATCATGGAGCACGAACTGAGCCAAAGCCACATGATGTGACTGAGACTTCATGACGAGCAGACAGGTCCAAACTGTTTGCTGAGTAAAGGAGAAACGGTTGAAACGGGCCGTTGACTAATGGATTAACAGCTGGTTAATACGAGATGATGCGTCTCACCTGGGAGGACACCAGGCCGAGTCCTACCGGTCTGAATCTGGCTCTGGCCCTTTGTTGAATGTCTTCTCTGTTTGCTAACAGGCTCTGAGGACTGAACCATCAGTCTGCGGCCGGTGGAATCCAGGAATAATGTCGGCCTGTGGGTCTCGATCTCTTCTAACAAATAGTGTGGGACATTTTATTTGTCCCTAAATGTCTTTAGCCATTGCAGAATACAGCTGGACGTGTTGTCAGAGGCTCAGGGTTCTGTCCACCATCAGTCTGCACAGCCATGTTATCAATAATAATTCAATACGAACGAATCCTGTTAAACTCCTGCATCAACTTTAAGTCCTGCTTTAATGTGTACGATCAGGTTCTGAGGAGAAACCGTGACTTGACCAAACGTCCTCATGTAGTTTTGGTTGCGTGTCTCCAGACGCAGGAGAACATGTGCTTATTTTCAGATTCTCTGTGTTTGCAGTGTCAAAGTGCTTTAGTTTCATTGACATGTTGTGTAGAGAGTGTGTCAGCCGCCCTGTGTATCTATCGCCTCTGTTTGGCTATCCACTTCTTCTATTTGGCCTGTGTTTAAAGATTAACTGGCTCTTTTCATTGACTCGGAGCAGACACAGTTGACTGAGCAGCACTTCACCGAGCGCCCACGCTGAGCTGAAAGGCCGGGCAGCGCTTTCACTGTTTGTTCTCCAACAGGAAAGAGACGCTGCGCTTCAGGTCCCCTCCCATGGACCTGAGGCCTGGACAGAGGACAGAGCCTGAACACTCACTGTGCTTTTAGGGACTGTGCATCCGTCACATTACACACACACAGAAACAATGACACAGACACACACATGGACCCGTCACTGCTGCTTGTGATTCAGGACTCAGGTGCTGGCAGGTGGATCAGAGGAGACCCACCTTCTCCTCCGCTCTCCTCTGAGCTGCTGGAGGTTTGTGCACAGCGCCCACTGCAGTGTGGGAGGACAGTGACAGCTCCAGTGGCTGCAGACCTGCTGTGACAGCATGTTCACATGTACGTGCTCCACCTGTGTGCATCCAGCACTGATGTGGTTTTTAGTGGAGCCATTAAACGGACAGCTGTTCTGTCTGATTGTTTCGCTCTTTGCAGGACGCCGGGTTTGGTTCCTCCGACTGTTCGGCCGATGAGACCTCACAGACGGTCTTCTTCTCTCTGGCCCAGATGCACAGTCCTTTCACAAACATGTTTTTCAGAGACAGTTTTCTCAAGGAACAAAAGACAACAACTGAAATTAAAACAAGAGAAAACACATCACACAATCTAAGATTTGGAGCCAGAAGTTTTTTTATTTTCTTTGTGTCTAACCGAGCAGAGCTTAATCCTCTCTGGTCCCACAATTATTTGCAATTTATGCCGGGAGGCCTCGCTGCCAGAGGAACAAAGAGAGGAAATATATCTCCCTGTTTATACAGTGCCTGTCTCAGAGTCGGTTGGCATTTATTGGCTGTGTATGAAACTATGAGGAACATTAGTGAACATTAGTGAACACTGGCTCAGTGTCTTTTGGAGCCACATTCTGCTGCAGGTTTACGAGGCAGCCAGGAAAAAAGTGCCGTCAGCTACAGTCCACGCTCCGTTTGATGGAGGTTTATTTTAATTCCTCTCGTCCCGCTGCGGCGTTGCTGCCGTGACATGTTCCTGCCTCGTTTTGAGACTCAGCAGATTTCTGTTCGTGTTGCGTCTCATCGCTGCGTCGGCTCCGACTTTGATCGTCAACCTTTCTCTCCGTTTGACAGCTCTGATTTGGAGAGCAGTGATAAAGCTGCTGCTTTTTCTCCTCTCTGCCTCACGGTCATGATTTATGAAGCTTAATTACAGCTTTGATTTCTTTGTTAGATTATTGGAGGTGAAGCTCTGGATGCAGAACCGTCTCTTCTCTGCCAGCTGGTGATAATCAGTGGTCTGAGACATCCGAAACAAGGCTCTGTGTCCTCTGTCCCCACAGCAGTCTTTACTCACTGCTGCTGGTCAGGGCTCAGGGAAACAGGTGGGAGTCACTGTCATGTCTGTGGTCAGGATCCACAGGTGAACAGATCAAAAAGGGCCAAACAAAAAGTCCAAGACTGAGTTTTCATCAGACTGAAACCGGCTGCTATAAACACCACGGAGCTAACGAGGGAACGGGGGACAGGTGAGCAGGTGGGTGTGGAAACTCAGGTGACTGGGAATGGTGGGCAGGGCCGGGGTTACTGCAGGGCGCTGTCACAGCTGCAGCATTTCAGCCAATCAGATTCTGATCAGGCAGGAAGCAGCACCAACGAACATCCTGTGACACTCAAACATTAAAAGCAGAAACTGAATCTGTGTCCTGATGTTTTAAATCATCATTAGTTTGCTTTTTCGTTTGTCCGGCTGTTTGTCATATGGTCCGGCTGATGATCAGAGTGTACAGTGATTTCCACTGGGGGTGTGTGTGTGTGAGTGTGTGTGTGTGTGTGTGTGTGTGTGAGTGTGTGTGTGTGTGTGTGTGTGTCTGAGTGTGTGTCTGTGTGTGTGTGTGTGTGTCTGTGTGTGTGTCTGTGTGTGTGTGTGTCTGTGTGTGTGTGTGTGTGTGTGTGTGTCTGTGTGTGTGTCTGTGTGTGTGTCTGTGTGTGTGTGTGTGTGTGTGTGTGTCTGTGTGTGTGTCTGTGTGTGTGTGTGTGTGTGTGTCTGTGTGTGTGTCTGTGTGTGTGTGAGTGTGTGTGTGTGTCTGTGTGTGTGTCTGTGTGTGTGTGAGTGTGTGTGTATCTTTCATATTTCCAGACTGATTATCTTGTGAAACTCCAGCTGCTGAAATCCAGATGATGAGCGGATGAAAGCGCTGATGCTCTCGTCTGAGTCGTCTTCAGTTACTCTGAGCTCAACAGGCAGCGGTGAAAACTGTTTGCCCTGGGCTTTGCCTCTCAGGCTACACACAGGCTACACTCCTCCCGCTTCCCGCCTCGGAGTCCGTGACTTCTCAGTGTGGGAGCATTTACCCACCAACCTGATGTCAGTATTTACTTTGAGCTCCTTCCTGCTCCTCAGAGGATGAACCCTTCAGAGTTCAATGACATTTCCTCCAGCGCCACCCTCAGGACAGAGAAACGCCTGCTCCGACTCTAAGAACAGATTAATAATCAGGATGTTCTCAGACTAAACTTTTCTACATCAGTGTAGTGAAACAAAGTTTGGATTTGTGTTGATGTTACAACAAAACTCGAAAAAGTTTCCTTGAACAATAAAAATGATGTGGGCCGCAGTGGGATCCACTCCACATGTTAATATTAACAAGGAAACTGGGACACTTCAACCTTCTTCCTGTTTACTGTCGTGTTATAATCCATGGTTTTACCACCCAGACTGACGTGTTACTGACCTGAAGCTCTGCAGCAGAGCCGGACTTCTGCAGTCCTCTGTCATGCTTCATGCATGTAAACAGTCAGAGCTCAACATCTGCAGCCTCTGCCAATAAAACACGACATTCCACATTTATGGCAGAGCAAAGACAAACACAGGCATGTATGGAGGAGGCACATCCATCACCACAGAGAAACAGGAATTTATTCTTTTCACTGGTGCCGAGGTTAAAACACCATGAAGAAGAGGAGAGTTCAGAGGGACGCTGATGACATCAGACGTCACCTGATGGTGCCTCAGGTGCCTCTCACACCTGCGGTTTGGTCCAGTCGGTGTGGAGGGAAACTGATCCACTGTTGTCTGTTCCCTGTTTGTTCTGACTCTTAGCAAACAAATCAAGAGGAGTAAACCTGGAGTCACACAGACTGGTAGGTAGCTCACTGATTGGACGGTTTTGGTGATGTCATTCTGCGTCATCAGGTACAGGCGGGGAAATCAAACTGACACTGTGAAGGACGGGGTTCGTGGTTATTCGCTGCTGTCTTCAAACAAGAGTCCTCATGAGCACGGAGACAGGTTCCGCTGCTGGAGTCAGGTACCTGTCCCCAAATCTGTGCCAGCGTGAGGGAGGGAGGACGAAGGACAGCGCCTGAACTTCAAACAAGGCTTGAGTTCATGTCCATGAAAAATGAGGACGTGTGGTTTAAAGCCTCAGACACATGATTTGCGTTCTCACGTGTCAGAAAGAAAGAACCAATCACCTGAACGATCAATATCATGAGTCAGCAAATCGACTGACAAACAGGCAGGACGACAGAGCGGCGCCGTTAGCGGAGGATCACAGAGCAGGATACAAACACAAGGGAACTCATCATGTTTCCGTGGTAACATGCATCCATTCACCTCTCAGTTTATTAGGAACACCAGCTAAAGCTAAAGCAGTTCGGTCCCGCAGTCCTGGACTAAATCCTCCTTCATGAAGCTCCAGATTTTGTTCCACATGTTTTAAGACAAACATCCACAGCTGTATGATAACCTTTGCAAACTGCGTCTGCTGAAGAAGACCATGTGGAAGGACTGAAAGCTGCAGAGTGTCAGACGTTCTTTAGTGACAAGCAGCAGCTCTGTCATGGCGATTGGATGGATGAGGCTTTGACGCGGATCTTTGTGTTTTCTCCACAGATGCAGGCCTCATGGCCGTCGGACTAAATAAACAACCTATAGCTGCTCGGTCTGAACGTGTTTGGTGGTTTTCCAGAACAAACTGTGGGCTGAACGGGTGAATAAATGTTTAGTATTTGAGTGCAGCTCCAGCTCTGAATCTGATAACTCTGCTGCTGCTCTGAGTGTTTCTGCAGACTGATATTCAGCGTTAATAATTCACAGCATTATGACCAGCGGCTGGCTCTCATTTCTGCTCCCAAAGTGTTTGGCTCAGTGCACGGCTCATTTCTGCTCCTGCGAGGCCTCTGGCAGGCGGCCGGAGGGGGAAAACGTCCAGAGCGCTCCGGCTCCGACAGAGGAAGAAAGAAAAGAGGAGAAGGAGAAAGTGTGGGAAGAACAGCTGGAGCCTCTGATCCACCAGAGACTTTCTGCTGTGTTTGCTGTGATTCTGAGGAGGATGATACCATCTCTGTGTTACTCCGAACATCTCACGATACGTTCAGGATCGAGTGCCGTGTTCTCTCTCTGCCAGAGTTCCTCCCCTGTTCGCTGTTTTTCTCTTTCCCCTGAAATAAAAGCAGTTTATTTCTGCTTCACTCCGATGACTCCGATAGTCTGATAGACTCAGAAAATAATCTGGAGTTCTCATTAATTCCCTCTGAGTCCTGAGCTTTCAGAGGTGAAGGGGCGAGGTCTTCTTCTGTGAATTAAGAAGCTCAGAGTGCAGGTTTGAATCAGGTTAATCTACAGATTCGATCAGAGACTGAGAGGTGCTCTGCTGTGACTGTGTGGTGGTGGGAAGCTGGTGGTCAGCTCATCAGATGGTCTGTTGTAATGTAGCTGCAGGTCACCGCCCCCCCCCACCGTCAGCTCTGCTGTACTCCCCTGATGAATCTAAGACCAGTATTCCCTCTCTTTTAGCTCTGTTTTTGGTCTCCACCAGTTCCTGAGGGAAATACCAGCCTGTGTCTGTCTGCTGTTTGTAGTGGACAGAGTCCTTATCCAGCTGTTTCTCTGAAAACATCTGCTTCTGAAACGGTGAAGCTGTGTGTGGACAGATAAACACTGAGCTCCATAGAGCTGAGGATTGTCTGTAGCAGTGTTTCACACTGAACACTGTTTTCATGTGGTGAGCCGCTGCTGAGGTTAGAGAGTGTCGGTGACCACGGTTAGAAGGAAAGATAATATCGAGCGGATGTTTTCTTTAAAGGTGATGAGGAAATGTTGATTTACATATTTGACAGGTCACAGATACTGAATGCATCAGTTTCCACAGCACTCCACCTGCTCTCTCTCTACCCATGTGGTTTTTGAGTCTCACCTTCGGCCTGCTGCAGCGCTGCCTCCTCACCTGGCTGACATCACAGACAGGTATGGCTTCATTAGCCACCGCCTCTCAGTGGCCTCTTTGTTTCTCTGCTGCTGCTGAACAGGATGTAAAGTGACGGAGCAACATTTCTCCGCACAAATGAGGAAGTTGACTTTGACTTTATCACACTGTGTTTTGAAGGTATCCCAGCATGCAGCGGTATCTTGGTCATGAGTAAGCAGTTCGTCTGAAAAACCAGAGTTCCCACGAAGAACCAGAGGAAGAAGATAGAGAGAGTTTTTTCTGTTCACTTTGGGGGAAGTCTGAAAACTCAGACTGTCTGCCTCTCACTCCGTTTCTTCTTCTGCTGTTGGTGGTTTAAAGAACACCGTCAGGCCCAGAGCTCACAGTTAAACTTTCTCCTGTATTGCTCAGAGCGGATTGAGGACCTGAGCTGGGCCCTAATCTAGGTGGAGTACAGGACATCTTGGGCAAAGTGCTTTCTTGGTTTCAGTCCCATCTCAGTGGCTGTTCCTTCAATATGTCATGAACAAACCCACCTCCCATCACCTCCCCAGCCAGGTGCCCCAAGGCTCAGGGCTGGAGCCGCTTCTCTCTGCAATATACACCTCCATGGATCCAATGATCTGCTCGCATGGCTTCTCATGTCACTGCTACGCAGACGACACTCAAATACACCTGTGGTTCCCACCAGGTGACCCCATGTTCTCAGTGTGGATCTTATCCTGTCTGTCAGACACATCCACACAGATGAGCTAACCCCACCTTCAGCTAAACCTCTCATCAATCTCTCCATCCCAGTATCAACATCACAGCTGCTTCTTCATCTCTCACCCCATCTAAGGTTGGGAGAATCCTGGGTCTTGTGTTTGATGATCAGATATCCTTCTCTGACCGTGCTGCCCCCCTGTCGTGCCACTTTGGACTGTATGACGAAAGATAAATCGGAACAAATGACCATCAGCCTCAGCTGCAGCTGTTTCCTGCTGATAAAAACACGTTGGGATGTCTGAAATCTGCCTGTAACAGCCTCTGAACAGTTCAGTCAGCAGCAACCTGCATTTTCATACACGGACTAATCATCGTTTTGCGTCATCGCTGTCAGCTGTAGAGTCGCACGCCTGTAACCTAAAATGAGAAGCACTGCAATGTTGTGCATATTTGACATTTACAGGTTTGACACAGTTAAATCAAACATCACGATTCGACCGTCTGCACTGCAGCAGTTCAGTCTGTGAAGATGGTGGGTGATAAAGGGTGATGGGAGACAGTGGGGGAGGAGGAGAGCCGGCTCCACCACCTCCACCTCCTTCACCACCTCCCCACCCCCCCAGGCTGAATCAGCTCGTCTCCTCTGGTACTCGGTCAGCGCTCGGTTCAGAGCAGGTCCGTGTTCTGCCTGACAGGCTTTCACAGAAAAACTACTATTCAGCAAATAATCAGACGTTACTGTGAAATTCAGTAAAGTAATGACACACTGTATAAAAGACCTGATCAGAGTAGAAATGTGAAATATATGACTGTGGTTTTTCAGTAGTTCAGTCTGGTTCGGCTCCAGGTTTGAATGCCAAAGTGACAAATTAAAAGAAGTAACAGTGAACCACACGTTTAAAACCAGCTCTAAACGATGTTGTTGGACATGTCAGTGTGAACTGCAGGATGACTGACTCCTCTGGGGACACGGGATTTTCTG
>NC_054394.1:32279752-32307252 GCF_017976425.1 Toxotes jaculatrix | reverse complement strand
CAGAGTCATTCAGCAGAGGAGCTTCCTCTCACTGTTTGCTCGGGGCAGGTAGGGGCCCATGGGGTCGAAGGGGGGTCGGTGCAGGAGGGCAGAGTCCAGCTGTCCTGACCCTGCAGACTGGGTGGGGCCAGAGAGACCTGCAGGACCGTGTTTGGCAGGTGGAAGCAGCCTGTTAGCTTGTTGTTAGCTGGTTAGCGCTGGCAGAGCGCCGCTCCACCTGCAGAGTTACACCCAGTCGTCTCTGCCAGAGACCAACAACAGCAATACACAGTGCAAAGCCGGGGGGAGGAGACTAGAGATAGTCCAGGGACACATGTGACGAGGACAGACAGAGGTGGCCGAAGACCTCAGATGAGACCAGCATGTGTCTGTGCTGCAGGTCTGACCAGCGCTCTAATGTAAACAGTTATATTTCCTCCATTTTGGTAAATGAAAGTACAGAACAACACACCTTGGCATTTTCTTGGCCAGAGGCTCAGCACACCTGGGCTTACCTGGATATGGGGTGGGCTTCCAGAGAGATCTGTATCAGAGGTGTTGTGGGGCGTGTCAGCAGGAAACAATAACGGCCAATCACGTTAGCGCTCGCTGCACCATGACACTCGAGGACTCGATGCAGTGAGGTGAGTGTGTTCACAGCTACAGAGAAAAATGTTTTCACAGTGAGGAGGTTTCCTCCAACACACACACACACACGCACGTGTGCGCACGCACGCACGCACGCACGCACGCACGCACGCACGCACGCACACACACACACACACACACACACAGATCCTCAGGGACACTCTGAGCCACAAGGAAATGCTTTAAAACAGTTTTTGGGTGAAATCCAAAGTAGGATTGCTGCTGACAGTGTTTGATAATTCACCCACAGTTCTGACTTACAGGCTCACGCTGTAATGTTTTCACTCAGTCCAAAACCTTCTGCGCTCATTAGTCTTTTAACACCAGCTCCGTCTCCGTCCTCGCTGCATCCCGCCCTCGTCCACATGAAGAGTTAAAGGACGAGCGGTGGAGCCGCGCTGCGTAGATGTGTGTGTGTTTGCGTGTCGGCTGTTCTCACTGTGATTGATGGCATTGTTTAAAGCCAGGGAGGCTTTGGAAAGCTTTGCTATTGTTTCAGCTCTTGGCGAGGAGGCTTCTTTAGAAAAACAAGAGGGGGGAGAGGAGGGGAGGAGGAAGGGGACGAGCAAATAAAAAGAATTAGAAAACAAAACAAGAGTTGTCTTCACACTCATCACTCGCTGGTTTAAAGGCACAGTCCGAGCGCTTGATGGTGAATCTGATCGTCCATTGGGATTCCTCTGTACGGCCTCCAAACGGCAACACCATCCAAAAACGCCCCCTCCTCGCACTGCCAACCAAACCACAGCTATCCATGCCCACCCCACCCGGCCAACCCCCGGGAAGACAGAGAACGAGGGGACAGAGCAGGAAAAATAAAACACACACCAGGAATGTACCAACACACAAACATGGCGTCCGCCCAGGCCCTCCACTCTGTTCCACTGTTATTCTTACAAGATGTTTGGGGCTCGGCTCTGGTCACCCGGCCCGGCACAAACCACAGAATTTCTGATATTTCTCTGCGCCCCCCCCCACCGCTCCACCACCTCCACCGCCACCCCCACCCCTGCAGTGGAGCCACTGAGAATGTTTTTTGAAAACACAGCACCGCAGGGCTCGACCGGTGGTCTGCTACATAAAGCATGGCTGTGAGGCAGGCTGGCCCCCGTGGGCCCCTGGGGGCCTCATCAGCACCGACCAGTGCTACGCCCTCGAGGGGGAACAGGCATGTTGTTCCAGTCCTGTCCTGTCCACTCTGATGGATGGGAGAACATTTTCCTCTGTTCCGTCTCCGTGATGGATGAGTTCTGTTTCCAGATCAGAAACACGGTTATTAACACAACTTTCCTCATGATAAATGTTTATGGTGCGTTTGTAAAGTTTTACTAATTATATCTCCTGTTTATACAGATGAATTTAGCTTTATATCACATGTAACTTACAGAAAATACAGAGTCTTCTACCTTTTATTCGCCCAGAGCGAATGAGTCGTTCGGGTTCTCCTTTGTGCTGCGCGTCGGTGGGAAAGGAACCAGCAGCTCTGCCACTTTCAGAGAAAAGCTGCCACCGATCCTTCAACTAAAATAAAACAGTTATGTGGCAACGAAACAGTCTGCAGAGGTCGACATGACAACGAAAGGCAACGAGACGCCAATTACACATCGATGTCAACGACATGAACACAACAAGACATTTATGGTAAAGATGCAGAGATGACAACAAGATGCTGAAGGAGTGGTTGATGGCAATAAGATGGCAACGACAACAGCACGGTGGTGGCAACAACACCCCAATGGCAATCAGACAACAATGAAAGCGAGACATGGAAAGGATGAAGATGCTAATGGTGATGAGATACTGAGGTCAGTGACTGAAGGCGTGTCAACGAGAGGAGCGGTGATGGGAAAGAGACGCCAGCAGGAACGCCACGCCAACACAGTGAGGCACAGCTGGAAGCAGCGTGGAGATGAAACACAGGAAGCAACACGACAGTGATGGCAACGAGCTGTTCTTTTCAAACAGTTGAGAAACTGATGGAAAAGAAACAGCAACCGGTTGCTTCAGCAAAGAGACGCTCTCTGGTTTAGCTTCTGTGTTAGTGTCCGGATCTTTGAGCTTCAGGACGACAGGAAGTGAATTTCTCTGGACCGCACGAGTCTGTCCTCACCCTCAGCTGATCAGACTGATCCTCATCACTTTTTCATTGGCTCATCCTGTAACAGTCATGCTCACTGTCACACTTCTGTCACAATGAACAACCAGGATACACGACCTGTGCAACCTTGCAACCTGTGCAACCTCACAACCTGTGCATCTAATATCACCAAAGAGAAGAAGTCTGATTTCCAGAAGTTGAATAAACAAGGTAAACAGTGAGCGGTAAACACTCATGACATCATCAGCATCAACAGTGAACAACAGGTAACCACATCTGTCTGTAGTGTGTCGGTGTCAGTGAAGAAATATGAAGCCAGACTGAAATGATTCACAGTCACATGACGATTGAAAGATCAACAACTCATTTAACTGCTGCGAGGGCAGGATGGAGATTAGGAGATGTGGATATGATGTGGCTGCTGAGAGAGTGTGTGTGTGTGTGTGTGTGTGTGTGTGTGTGTGTGTGTGTGTGTGTGTGTGTGTGTGTGTGTGTGCAGCGATCTAATTGGAGACAGGTGAATAATTGGTGGATTAAGGCACCGCCCTCAGTCTGGATTGGCTGGGTGTGGAGGAATAAAGTTAAGTGTGATTACCTCCTCATTACACACATAAATACCCCTGCAGTGTGTTTAGGCTTATCCACCATCGCTCTGCATTATGACTGATTCCTCCTGATTCCTGTGTCAGACGGCCCAACGCACGTCGCCATAGGCAACCCAACAACAATCAGTCATTAACTGCAGCGGATCCATCCACCTCCATCATTCAGCGGGGATCAGTCTGACTCTCAGAGGACATGAAAGAGTCTAAGTCTCTGCGCTGAGAACCGGCTCTGAAAGTCAAAAATGTCCAACAAATCAAAGACTTTCAGATGAAATTGTCTCTATGCTGAGTGTGAACCTGCACAGTGACAGGCCACAGCAACCACAACCAGATTTCACACAGGACACATGTTACCTGGTCACATGACTTCCTGCCAGGTAGCCAAACAATCCAGACATGATCCTTTATCACCCAGCTACAGTACTAAATGTTGTAGTGTTAAAAAAAGAAATGGACAGTGTGATGTCATCAGCTCCAAGGACAAACTCAAGGACAGAAGTCAGAGCTGAGACACGTCTCTGGACTGATGGAGATGCTGCCTGTTTACACACAGTAAATTCTGTCTGGACTCCTTTTGTTTTGCTGAGCCAAACCCCAGGAAGTGAACTGTAAACTCTGGGTGTGTTGAAGTGGAAGAGAAGAACAACAGTTGAGTCTGGAGCCGGAGAGACAGACGGGATCTGGAATCTGGAATTTGTCCTTTTTCATCCGTTTTCACTGAGAGCAGCTCAGACATAAATAAATACAAACACCAGCAGAGCGAAGACGAGGACATTAACATCTACATTTTATTAAATCATACCTGCCGACGTGTTTCCACTCTGGTGTTTCATCCCGAGTCCTGAGTGTTTTCATACTGACACTGCTGTTAGTGAGTGAGTCATCGGCTCTGCAGTTACAAACGTTAATAAATCATTAATAACAGGTTCTACAATAACCAATCGCACCTGCAGCTGGACGTCCAGAAGGTCAGTGGTCAAACAGTCCACTGACGAGGAGTCTCATGCATTAAAGAGACAAACAAGGCTTTTACATGACATACATGTCTCCTCGTCAGACCTTTAAATCACTACGTGTTTTTCAAATTTCCTGTCAATCAACACAAACTGGATTAAAATAAAATGTGCTTCATCCATCTGAAATATGTGACTCTGGGGATGATGGAGGATGGAGGACAGAGGACGGAGGACAGAGGACAGAGGACGTCCAAAAATGTAGGAATATTTCTGTGACTGTTGTGAAGGGAGCAGAGACACACAGTCCTCTGTTCGTCTGTGGCTCGGTGCCAGACACAGCTACTCCAGTGTCACTGGAATAATGTTGAGTTAACCACACACACCACAGCTTCATTCATCACACACACACACCCACACACACAGAAACAGACACAGACACAGACACACACACACACACACACACACTCACACCTCTCTGGAACATGACAGGACAGGATCTGTGTGAGAGCTCGTCACTGACTGACTCACCTTTCAACACTGTGTGTGTGTGTGTGTTTACTATCATACACACTGATACAACACCTTCACAGGTAAATGTCAACGCTCAGGACGGTGCAGCTGTGGCAGGTGAGACGACCTGTAGGCGTGTGATTAGAAAAGATGAACTATGTCTGTGTTTCTGTGGTTTGAAGCTTTTTTAATCATCAGCTTCACAACTGATCTGTGACCATTTTAACAGACAGAGACACGTGTCTCCAGAGGACAACTGGACTGACACTGTCCCAGTGGATCCATCTGTAACTCCACAGAGGAGAGGGGTCCTCTGCATGTTCAGGACTTTGTGCTGTGAGACTTGCTGGGTCACTGTATCTATCAGTATCTGTCCCGTGTCAGCGTCTGTCCCTGCACGCTGTGTTGGACACACTCGTTCAGCTTGTGTTGGAGCAGATTTCCTGCTCAACTCTGTGAGACACAGCCTCGTCCCCACTGATTCTACTGTCCAGAAAAATCTACTCCAACCCTGAAGGGATGCTGTGTCACGCCTGCCCCCCTTCAGTCACCCACCTGGACAGTCCTGGAGTCCCTGAGGAGGACTTCGTCTTCTGGAGCAGGAGGTGGAGGAAGTCTTTAGAGGGACTGAGATATCAGGACACATCAGTGTGGATCAGCGTGGATTAGTCCCAGACAGATAATGAGGGGAGTTGGTCGATCACTGTTAACACCACACTCTGTCTCCTCACCACACACACACACACACACACACACACATTCCTCATATAACTCTGAATGACAGCAACTGGAGGCGGGACAAGCACACCGTGCTCTGTGTGTGTGTGTGTGTGTGTGTGTCATCCTCTAAGTATTACCTGGTTGTACCTGAGGTGGGCGGGGCTCAGGGAGAGGGGTGTAAGCACACCTTACCACAGCACATTTACATTCCTGACATAGATAGTCACTGAGACGCATGTCATGTATACACACACACACACACACACACACACAGTAATAACGCACTTCACACTCTGATTATGGGGACGGAGGGACAGTTCTGTCCTGTCCTGTGTCTCCATGTCCTGCTCTTTATTGAGGACCAAACCTAAAACTCCTTCTCGTGCACTCGGTCTCTCTTTCATCATCAGCACTGACGGGTGATGCTGAACGTATCTGCTGGCTCTGACGCACGACTCCGTCCGTGCAGCGTGGAACAGCACGAAGCAGACAGACAGTAACACGCAGAACAAAGGAGCGTCTAACACACAGCTTCAGGACAAGCAGCTGCTGTTACTGTTCAGTTAGAACAAACCAAACACCTGCTGCTTCCTGCTGCTCAGGTGGGGACATTCAGTCAACCGAAGACAGTCTGTGTCCTGTACTCTGACAAGAGGACGTGGATGGAAACAACATGTGTCAAGGTGAGGCTGTTTGCTGCCTTGTTACCATGACAACAGGTCTGGAGTCACCTGTGTTGAGGATCAGGGTTTTATGTGGGTTGTATTTTCATTAAGTGAACAAATGAGGTGAAAAAGCCACAGGCCTCACACGGTGGACAGACTGCCCAGAGGTGGACTCGATGCTGAGAGACATCAGAGAGGAGCAGGGATGGGAGGTCAAAGTTCAGCAGCAGGAATGTGAACCACCCTGTTGAGCAGACCACTTCCTGTTAGCTCCAGCCAATCAGGACAAAGACACCGAGCACAGATCCTCCAGTCATGTGCCACCGTGTTCCACAGCAGGAACTGAACCTCTGCTCATTGATAAAGGAAGCACATGGAGTGTGTGAGTCCTGAGGCTGAACTGCAGCAGCTTCCATTCATAACTGTGAGAGTCTGGAGAGTGTCCACAGGACAGACGAGAGCAGAGTTAGAGACAAACAGTCCTCTGCACTCATTTCCCTCCAGGCTGAGCGAAGTTCATGTAGCCTCAGAGATCTTATCTGTGTGTGATCTGCTGCAGGACTGAGGTCCTGTTCTGTCTGTCCTGTTCTGTCCGTCCTGCTGTCTGTCATGCTCTGTCTGTCCTGCTCTGTCTGTCCTGCTCTGTCTGTCCTGCTGTCTGTCATGCTCTGTCTGTCCTGCTCTGTCTGTCCTGTTCTGTCCGTCCTGCTCTGTCCGTCAGAAGAGAAGAGAAGACAGAAGAGTCACATTAGAGCATCTGAACGAGTTAGGAAATACCACAGCCGTCAGCACACAGCTGTGCAGAGACAGAGACAGAAATCACACCGTCAGGTGTAACACAGGATGTTCACCTGGAACCAGACCTGCAGAAAGACCCTGAGACAGAGAGCAGGGTGAGGACAAAAAGAAGAAGCAGGAGAGCCTCTCAGTGATGAAAATTCATTTCAGTGAAGTGATTCTGATCCTGAAATCCAGCTGTTCATGACGCGTGTCACAGGCCTGGATTTACCCACCTGTAGTTTAACAGTTAATCCAGGTGATCTGATCCATTTCATCAGTGAAGGTGAGAACAGCTGAACTGTCGCTGTCTGACTGTCTGTCTGTCTGTCTTTCTGACCTGTCTGTCTGTCTGTCTGTCTGACTGACCTGTCTGACTGTCTGTCTGTCTGTCTGTCTGACCTGTCTGTCTGACCTGTCTGTCTGTCTGACCTGTCTGACTGACCTGTCTGACTGTCTGTCTGACCTGTCTGTCTGTCTGACCTGTCTGACCTGTCTGACTGTCTGTCTGTCTGACTGACTGTGTCCTTTGTTTAGTCAAAAAGCTCAGGTGGTCTACATTTCAGTCACACACCGCGTATGAATAAGTGACTTCTTGTCTTTGTGTAAATAAGGATGATATCTGTTGGTGAGGTCAGGGCGAGGGACGAGGAGGAGGAGGAGGAGGAGGAGGAGGAGGAGGAGGACCAGCTGGCTCTGTATGAACTCAGTCTCATGATGTTCAGTTTGCAGAGTTCTGGACTCGCTCCAACATCTCTGTGCTGCAGTGAACAGCAGGAAGTCCCCCTGAGGTCTGAGACTGTCTGTGTCCCATACACTGTAAATTCATCAGAGACCTGGTTTCAGGCTCACACTGCGGGCACTCAGCTCATCACAGGGTCAACCACTTATTTTAGCTTTGGTTTAAATTATACGTCTGGTGCCAAATTCTCTTTTTGTTAACAGATCTCATGTTTAGACTCAAACCATCTGACGTCCCTCCTCCGTCTGTGGCTCTGAGCTCTGAGCCCATCGGTTCCTGCTGAAGACGTCGGTCTTTAAAACTCCTCACAAATATTCAGTTTCCTCTTAAAAGTCTCAGTGATTTAATCAAACAGCTGCTCACTGTAGTTTTTATCAGACAGGAGGAAACAGTGAATCTGCCGGGGACTATTTTCAGCGGCGGAGGATCAGAGACGTCTCAGACCTGTTACAGGAAACGCTCAGTGATCAATCACCTGACCAGAGCTCTGGGTGCAGAGTGAGAGTTAGATTAAGGCAATGAAAACCACACTGACGTCTGTTCATCAGGAGCTAATGAGCATGTGGAGTGATTAGTCTGAGCGCTGGCTCTCCACTGACCCCAGAACAGTTTCAGCTCTTCAGTCCATGCAGCGAATTTAAACTCGTCCTGGCTCGAAACTCGTAGCTGATGGCCCCCAGTCGGGCCCCTGGGAGCCTCTGGTTGAGCCGTCGGTCAGAGCGTTGGCCTGTGACAGTCTGTCATTTAGAGCACTGCCCCTCCCCCCCCCCCACCCCCCGCTGTCTGGTAATCTCCCAGAATTCCAATAATCTGCGCAGTTGTGGCCTGTCATCAGCAGCCGGCGTCAGGCCGCAGACCGGTCGGTCCGGCTGAGTGTGGATGTGGATGCTGAGCGTATTGTTCTCTGTATTTACTCAGAGCTGCAGCTCTCACAGTCGCTGTGTGGCCAAACGGCTGCTGCCTCCCAAAAAGAAGCAGAAAGAAGCTAAAAATAGTTTGTTTGCAAAAATAGTCGAGCTGGTTTCTGTTTGGAGGCTCCACTGAAACCAGAGGCAGTGTTTGAGTTGGAGCAGAGTGTGGGATCGCTGTCTCGCTCTCTGGACGTCTTCCTCACACGCCCACATATCTGTGTGTGTGTGTGTGTGTGTCTGTGTGTGTGTGTGTTTCTGTGGTTGTGTGGGCAAAGTTTGGTTTGAAACCATAACTGTGGGGACATGTTGTCTGGTCCTCACACCTTCAAACGGCTGTGTGAGGGTTCGGACCTGGTGTCAGGGCTCAGGTCAGACTCAGAGTGAGTGTCCTGGGAATGTGTTCTGTTTACCCGCGTCCCCACAGAGACAGCAGGACCAGAATCCATGTGTGTGAATGTGTGTGTGTGTCTCCAGCGTACAAACAAAGTATGAGTGTATGTGCGTGTACAAGCAGATGTGTTGATAATGACATGTACAGGAGGTAACAGTGAGTGTGTGGTTACATGTACAAACGTGTATTAGATAATTACATGTATGTGTCTAATGACATGACATGCATGCATTCACCAAAGTGTGTGTATCTACGTGTGTGTGTCTGTAATTAAAGACCATGTGTGTGTGTGTGTGTGTGTGTGTGTGACACACAGCAGCTTTCAGCTCGTGTCTGTGGACACTGAGACTGATCTGAGACCAGAGGAGCAGAGCGACCGACAGGAAACTCAGCAGGAGGTTCAACAGTGTGAGCAGCAGTTTGGAGAACGTTCTTTCAGGCTTCGTAGTTCTGTTACCATGTGTGATACCGATCATGATCAGTACCAGGACCAGGACCAGCCCTCAGAACCTGGACCAGAGCACAGAAAACACTCCGCCATTTTTAGCTCCTGTCAATGGGAGACATAGAGACAGAGGAAGGTGGATTGTTGTAATCTGAGTGACGACAGTTACGACGGTGGAGACAGAGTCAGGTTAGCGGAGGAGAAACTGTTGTGTGTGTAAACTCTGAGGTTTACTGAAACAGCAGGCTTCGGCCTGCCGGGAGCCCAGAGCTGCTCAGGAGTTCGACCACAGGGATGTTTTAATGATACTGTGCAGGAGTCCTGCCTACACACAGGACGAGAGGGGGCAGAAAACACAGGCCCAAATATCTGAGAGCAATTCTTAACCTGCAGGTGGAGGGGCAGCTGTAACCAGGCTGAACCCACACTCACAGGTGACACACACACACACCTGCTTCGTCCTGAACCATCAGCATCACACACACTGACACAAAGAGCTGGAAGGTGCAGTTACTGGGTCCTGCTCTGATTGGACAAGGCCATTGGTCGTTAAAGCTGCATGACGTGAGGAGAATGAATGAAGCAAGCTGCACTTAGTAACAGCCCAGGGAGTGGCTGAGGTGGACGGGGGACATGCAGCGCTCTGGTTCTGTGTTAAACCGGACCAGGATCGTTCCCTGACCTGAACCAGGTGCTGTGAGAGTCTGAACAGAACCAGAAGCAGTTTCAGGATTCAGAACTTCACATACTGAGAAAAGCAACACATGGAAACACAGCGCTTCATCGTGCCCCAGCACATTTGTAGCGGGAGAAGAGAGCGTCCAATCAGAGCTGAGTGTGCGGTCACATGAGGCCCAGAGATGGGGCGCCTCCTCGGATGTGAGCAGGGGGTTAATGTTCCCCCCTCTTCTCTCTGAGCTGAGGCCAGACTCTGTAGGTGTGTTTGGTTTGTGTTTCTGTCCTCAGTGGGACTTTCTGGGAGTTTTGCCATTAAACACACACTCAGCATTCCTCACAATTTATATGAACAGATACAAGCTCTCTGGGGTCGTTCTCAGCCGTGATTTAGGTCTTACATAACAGAGGAGATGAAGATTAAATCACCCTGACTGTGGAGTTTAACAGGTCGAGCAGTGTGGAGGAACGTCGCCGAGGCTCGTTGACATCATTTCTTTATTTTTACCCTCACATTTTTCTTCATTATCTCCCTCAGAGCTGAAACCTGCAGAGATGAGGAGCTTGAAAACCCCATGATGAATTCTCCTCCACAGCCTCACTCCTGCTGAATCAGCTGAGACGTACATCAGCACCGCAACTCCCTCTGCCTCCGGTTTCCACGGCAACAAATGTCAACACACAACAGCCCGAGACTTTTCGCATCTGCTGATTCTTCATGTGCAGTTTGTTGTTTTCTCAGACTGAGAGAGGCAGCGCAGAAAAATCATCTGCTTTAAAAGCAGAACTTTGGTTCTGTGAAGGTGATTTCACACACGACGCTGCTGTTTGATCCAACATCTGACAGTAATAACCAAACTGCACAGAGTGGCTGGAAACAAGATGGCCGACAGCTTTGACAGTTTGACAGGCATTTTAATGGATTGTCACGTATTTTACCTTTTCATGCACAGGTGAGTTTGAACACTCGGGGGGCGCTATCTTCCTGACTGAGGTCGTGTGTCTTTGTGGCGACTGTCTGAGTTTCAGATTTCAGATTTTCCAGATGTGACCAAACTGAGTTTGAGTTTATTGAATGAAAACAGCTTCAGAAATGACACAGTGTTGATTTCTCCAGACTGTGTGTGTGTGTGTAAAGAGGAGAATGCTATTGCATGTTGCTGCAATGCTAATTCCCCCAAACACACACACAGACACACACACTTGAGTTTGAAGGTGTTTAAAGTGCTGATGGATGAGCAGTTGAGCCTGACGGAGAGCTGGAAGAGAAACTGCTGAGAAAAGAAGAGAAGAAGGAAAAACAGAAAGTGAAGGAGAGAGAGGGTGAGGAGGGGGGAGGGTGGGGGAGGAGGGGGGAGGAGTTTCTACCTCCAAAACTAAACTCTCTGTGAACCACAGAAACTATGAGGGAGATCTGGGAGATTGAACTGAACAATGAGCTGTGTGTGTGTGTGTGTGTGTGTGTGTGTGTGTGTGTGTGCGTGTGCGTGTGTGTGTGTGCGTGTGCGTGTGCGTGTGTGTGTGTGCGCGTGTGTGTGTGTGTGCGTGTGTGTGTGTGTGTGTGTGTGTGTGTGTCTGTGTGTGTGTGTGAGGACCAATGAGAGCTCCAGACTCTGACAGTCAGTAATCAGACACCGGTTCACTCAGTTTTATTGGTTTTGTATAAAATACTTTATATTTTTCACGTGTTCTGTTCATGTTTCATCATGGAGATGAAGCCATAATTTAAAACAGATAAACTGCAAGTCGAGTCACATGCAGAGACCTTCAAATCAAATAAGGTCAAGTTCACACTCAGGACAAGCCACTGTCATGACAGACAAGTTTCAAGGTCCATGTCAAAACAGGCAAATCCCAGATGGAGACAGACAGGTCCAAGTCCACTTTCCATGAAACTCCATTTTTCCTCCTGTTTATTTTTGTCTTCGACATGTTCATACATAAGAAATGTTGTTGTTCAGCATCATGGAGGAACAAGATATTTCAGCCCACAGACTCTGTGTGTGTGCTGAACGGGAAATTAATGAAATACTTTACTGATGTAACAAACTTATAACCATCAGAGCAGCTGATCGATGAGGGAGAAAATTACCCATGATGCAGAGCTCAGTAATCTGTCGGTAAACAGCCCCTGGTGTCGTCTAACTAACAGAGGACCAGCTCCGTCCTGTCGTCTAACAGAGGACCAGCTCCGTCCGCCTCATCGAGTCATGACACCGTCTGAATTTCCAAAGCAACCACCGTTTATTTTAAAAACAACAAACATTTTTTCAGCATTTCTTCTTCGTCTCTGTTAAAAATGTTCTTTCGTTCTTCTAAAGAACGCTACAGTTCCAAAGATGTCCTGGTTTTCAGAAATACCTTCACTCTTCACTTTCGTTTTGTAACCGTGTCTCCTTGTCTTTGCACACAGGTTCTGTTTTTTTCCTGAGGATGTCTTTAGTGTTTGGAAAAGCACACCTAACACAGATGTGTGGACACACTCACACATGCGGAGAGTGTTTTTGTTTGTTTCCCAGTGTGCAGCTCTGTGATGTTTACCTGTCACACAGATGAACACTGGTGACCCAGCAGTCACATTAATAGAAAGCGCTGCTCGCTGTCGTGTTTTTGCTGACTTGCAGATGTCCACCCATAATGCTGTGCGAGTCTGACCCCGACAGATGGTGAAAACCAGAAGTGAAAGCAGGCAGATGTTTCCATGTTTCACTGTCAGCACTTTGACATGAGACTGAGACAGACGGACAGACAGACATGTCAACTGTCGGTTTAACTCCCATCCATCTGTTCACTGTACAAGCATCACACACACACCACAGGTAATGACAGAGCTTCGTGTTAGCATGCGACGCTAACACAGGTGAGTTTACACACAAAGCGTCTTTAGCATCAGTGAGACTGATATGTGGAGGTGGAACAACAACAACAACAACAACAACACTGTGCGTGACTCCTCTGCAGTGACAGGAGCAGGAGGTGCAGTGATGCTTTAAGGCAGAGTCTGATTCTTACAGAACTGTCTGTCTGCAGCTGTTTGGAGCTTGTTTGTCTGAAGTCATGTTAATTCACTCAGTCTGGCACCTGCAGTCACCTGACCCAGGTCTGGTCAGGTGACTGCAAGACGCTGAGTCAACAAAGAAAAGAAAAGAAAAAAGAAAAGAAAGAGCAAATGCTTTAAACACACTCAGTAACTACAGCTGCAGTTTTAGCATCAACTGACACAACATTTTTTTTTCTTGGAAAACGTAAAAATATTACAGCAGTATAAAAAGAACTCTGTGTGTGTGTGTGTGTGTGTGTGTGTGTGTGTGTGTGTGTGTGTGTGTGTGTGTGTGTGTGCGTGCGTGCAGTGGAAGCCAGCAGTCAGTGTGTCTGCAGTGTGTTGTTGGCTGTGTTTACAGTGAATGGCTGCAGTCTATTTAAAGCAGCTCAGTGTATTTATGTCAGATGTATACAGCACGGAGGAGCCGGCGGGACTCACTCTGCCGCTGTGGTTCACTCCGGCTCATTTCAGGCTCCAGGAGTTTGTTAAAAAAAAAAAAAAAACACACACAAAAAAACCAGGTCGTTGTCATCTTCAGCGTTCAGAGCTGAGCTGACGTTTGGGTCGACTGAGGCCACAGCAGCTCGGCTCAGGTCAAACGTCCAGCTGTTTGATTTTTGTCCTCACCTCCCTGACAAAGAGCCTCAGGTCGGATGGCGTCTCCACCCATCAGCCCCGTCACTGCACCAGCAGAATGCAGACCAGCTGGTCAGCCTGCAGCGTGTTACAGTAAAACTGAATCGAACTCAAGCATCAACACTGTGGTGGACAGCTGGTGTCCTTCTGTCCCTTCAGATGCTGTGATTGGTCAATCAGATTCAAACCTCAGAGACCTGAAACCACACACAGGAAGGATTTCCCTTGAGTCTCAGTCATCCTGACAACTCAACGTCAGTCAAACCTCGACGGACCAGCTGTCTGACAGACAGGCTACAGCGACATTCAGCAAAGCATTTCTGAACTTGGAGCAGGATCTGGTGGTGGAGCTGGATCATGGTTTGACCCCTGACCTCATGCCGAGCTCCAGGATGAGTCCGCTAAATGAATGCAATGTGATGGTACTACCTGACAGGCTAAATGTGGGGCAAACAGAGCTGCTGAGTTCAGTTCTCTCTGGTTCCCCTCGTTCGTCAGATCTTTTCCACACTCACTGACACAGTTTAACAGAAAAGCTGCAGCTGTTTGAGTCGCTCTGGGCTGAAATGAGCGTCCTGCTGTGTTTGTGTCATGTTGATGTTTGTTCGTCATGAACATTAATGTGCACAACCTGTACAACACTGTACAGACCGGCCTGCCAGACTGCAACCAATCACCTGCTTCCTTTCTGTACTTCCTCCTGCAGGCGCTCGGAGCTGAACCGAGCTTTCATAATAAAATAAAAGAACTATTGAGCTGTGTTTATTCCACACATCCTCCATACAGACTTTATATAACAGTCAGCTCAAAGGGCTGAGACGCAGACAGAGCCTGAGCAGGGTAAAGTCCAAACTGACCCGCTGAGCAGGATTTATCAGAGCAGACTTTAAACTGGCCTGTTGTTTTACGGTCGAGTTACTGATCAACCTGCAGCCTGAGGCATGGGAACGCCGCACGGTTCCAGCCGTGTGACCTCTGATCTCCGCAACATCACCAGGAAGACAAACCACCAGCTGACAAACCCACGGCAAAGTGACCATCTACAAACGGAAAAGTGCACAAATAATACTAAACACAAGCTCCCTGTTCACCACAGACACACTTCTAATTACAAAAATACTGTGGACAGAACAACAGCTAACTAAAACACACCTGCTAACTACAAAACAACAGCTAACTAAACCACACATGCTAACTACAAAACAACAGCTAACTAAAACACACCTAACTACAAAACAACAGCTAACTAAAACACACCTGCTAACTACAGAACAACTGCTAACTAAAACACACCTAACTACAAAACAACAGCTAACTAAAACACACCTGCTAACTACAAAACAACAGCTAACTAAACCACACATGCTAACTACAAAACAACAGCTAACTAAAACACACCTAACTACAAAACAACAGCTAACTAAAACACACCTGCTAACTACAAAACAACAGCTAACTAAACCACACATGCTAACTACAAAACAACAGCTAACTAAAACACACCTAACTACAAAACAACAGCTATCTAAAACACACCTGCTAACTACAGAACAACTGCTAACTAAAACACACCTAACTACAAAACAACAGCTAACTAAAACACACCTGCTATCTACAAAACAACAGCTAACTAAACCACACATGCTAACTACAAAACAACAGCTAACTAAAACACACCTGCTAACTACAGAACAACAGCTAACTAAAACGCACCTGCTAACTACAAAACAACAGCTAACTAAACCACACCTGCTAACTACAAAACAACAGCTAACTAAAACACACCTGCTAACTACAGAACAACAGCTAACTAAACCACACATGCTAACTACAAAACAACAGCTAACTAAAACACACCTGCTAACTACAGAACAACAGCTAACTAAACCACACCTGCTAACTACAAAACAACAGCTAACTAAAACGCACCTGCTAACTACAGAACAACTGCTAACTAAAACACACCTAACTACAGAACAACAGCTAACTAAACCACACCTGCTAACTACAAAACAACAGCTAACTAAACCACACCTAACTACAAAACAACAGCTAACTAAAACACACCTGCTAACTACAAAACAACAGCTAACTAAAACACACATGCTAACTACAAAATAACAGCTAACTAAAACACACCTGCTAACTACAGAACAACCGCTAACTAAAACACACGTGCTAACCGCAAAACAACCGCTAACTAAAACACACGTGCTAACCCACCACACAATTATTGTATTTATATACTGCTTCTTAAAATTAAATACCAACAATAACAGCAAATACTGTCTCATACTAACTACCACTGTCCCACTAACCATCTGCAGAGTCAGTATTAGTTCTGCTACTGTCAGTAATTCCTTCACAGGGTTAATTACAGGTATGTTCACATTCTGTAGCTAAATTATATTGTTTCCCGATGAATGTTTCACATATTTGAGCTGAAGATATTTTTACTCAGTGAAGCAGAGGGTGAAGTGACTGACAGTATATACGTATATATATCTCTCTATATGATGAGTTAACCTGCAGGTCAAACATAAACTGATCATCACTGGACAGATGTGCAGACACATGGCAACACATACAGATACACACTGGTACTGGTTGATTGAAGGTTGATATTGATGAAGGTTCATGTTGTTTAGAGATACGTGTCATATAAGTTCACACTGTGTATGATGCTGATTGTCTATTCAGGTTAAACTATAGTGTTTTGCTGTTTGTGCAAACACTTGATGTGAAGTTACACCGAGTTACAAAACAGAAAATAGTGACCTGTTGTTGTGGTGCAGGGTGAAAGGAGGGCTGGTAAAGTGTAAACGTTATTACACCAGGTTCACGTCACTTCAAGTCTGGATTACGACTGTGAGACTTTTCTGAACGCTGTGTTCTATCTGATTTAGCTCAGACTAATGCAGAAGTGTTAACTCTCACATGCAAACCTCTGTAATCCCACCACAGGTTCAGTTGTCCGATGAAGTCAACGCATACAAGTTGTGTAGAAGTTGTAGAAGCCACTGACAACACGCATCTCTTATTGATTTTAGTGATCTTCTGTACACAGAGTGTAGTAAAGCTGCTGTAACAGTAAGCGACAGCCGTGTGTTTCGGCTGCAGGCTGCGATCCCACTGACTGTCTCAGAGCTCCACTGTCAGTCAGATTCCTGTGTTTGCTGAGGCAGTATGTGGGGCAGAGATTGGTCAGGCATCACTTCCTGAGTAAATACGTGATAACATTTATTGCATGAAAATATTCAAACTCAGTCATGCCCTGTTGAAGAGCACCATTTGCTTTTCTCTCACAGAAATAGACATTTATTTATCCCCCAGTGTTTACTGAGTGAGACCACTAACTATACAGCACTAAAGGGTGAAGTTCGAGTTTTTGGAGTTCCAGTGGAGGCTGTAACGTGAGCTCGTGATGGGAGAGCAGGGGGACATGGCAGAGAAACGGAGCGTGGACGTTTCTGGAGGGCCCCCGTCAGCTCTGGAGCCGCTCCACGCATTCAATCATTAACATTGTTCATACAATGCATACCACTGAAATCTAACCAAGAAAAATACTCGCTGTTTGTCAGATTTGCACGTCCGAGGGTAGAAGTTTACCGCAGCCGAGGAGAGATCAAAGGTCACAGAAAGCTCCAGAAGACAAAAAACAGAGTCCAGTTAAGGGTCTCTTTGTTGTTCTACGTTTAAAAAAGCAATGAGGGGTTTCAGAAACTGTGAGCGAGTCCAGACTTCAGATCAGATTTTACGCTCGCTCTAAGCCAATTGTAATGATCCACTTTAGGCTCTGCATGTGCACACAAACACAAAAGCCAGAGCAGATCCTTCAGCTGCCGGAGTAGAACATGGACGCACGAGTAACACACTGCCAGTTTACTGATCCTGACTGTGTGTGAGTCCAACAAGGGTAAAGGTCAAAGGACATCTAATCCTAGACAGACAGACAGACAGACAGATACTTTATTCATTCACAGATTCCAGCAGTATCCACAAGCTTAAGATAAGAAGGCGTGTGATAAATACAATAAAAGCACAGTAAGATGATGTTGAAGGACGCCAGAGAAGCACAGAGAACCTGCAGCCGTGGGAACCTCCAGCAGAGGAACACGCTGCAGAGGGAGGAATACGGTACGAGAGGCTGAAACTGACATATCTTCTACATGTGACTCCTCGTATCTGATGCATCTTGATTATTTTCTCCAGTGGTAAAATTATCCAGTAATTCACGAGAGAGAAATCCTTTCAGGACACTGCAAAGTGTGACCTGACTCGACTTTACAAACTGGTCTGGTGTGTTAGTTTCAGTTGTTAGCATTGATGACAAATATCAAATATGAAATCAAAACCTAATGATTAAATATTTAGGACAATGTATTTGGCCCTTTAAAGTCCTGTTAGGTGTAACCTGAGATATTTTCAGACTGTTGCAGATGATTTGAAATAAGATGTTTTAACCAAATGGAAAAATTCAGCCTGACTGAGGAAAGAAAACGCTTTGTGTCTGTCTTTTTAATTTCCTCCCAGAGTCTTAACTTCTTTTTCTCTGTTTGAAAACACCTTACAGTATCTTTATCCCAGTAGCGGTGTAATGGAGGAAGTCCAGCAGAGAGGGAGATGTTATCAGCGCCTGCAGACACAGAGCAGGAAACCACAGCTCCAGCCCGGAGCAGAGACAAGGGGAGGAGGAAGAGTCGCTCTGTAACTGAAGGTCGGATGTGATGGTGGTTTTCACGCTGTGCCTGTCTGCGTTACGTAGCTGTTATCTTGCTTACATAAGGACACAATTACCTCAACACACACACATGCACGCACACACACACACATACACACACACACATCATGGAAAAAAAGAGATATAACAGCTAATTTTCTTTGACAAAGACTCACGCAGTGCATTTTTATCGATCTTATATTTTTATCTGACTCTTACTTTGACGCTTGAATTGGACCAGGACTCACCAGTCCAGGATCCCAGCAGGCTGCACAGCCCTGTGTGATGGTGTAGAGATGTAGCAGCTGTGATGCCTGAATGAAACGGGTTGAGGTGTTTTGTTGTAGCTGCTCTGGTGTTTTGGTTTTTGTGCGTGACCCTGATTCATCAGCGTCAGTGTGTTTAAAGAAAAAACTCTGTCCTGAATGTCTCCTAATCATGAGACATGTTCAGTCTCAGGTTTTACTAAAGGGCTCCTTACTGTTCCACACAGTCACACCAGGAACAGGCACCTGAACAGGTTACTCATCAGCATTATGTCCATATCTCATCATAAGAGACCTGATTGTTGTAGAAGCTGCTTGTGACCAACACGTTAACACAATAACCTAAATCATGAACACACAACACCAAAGAGGAGACAGTGTGTAAAGTGTGTGTGTTTGCTTTTGTGACCAAACACTACAGAAGCCCATCCAGCCATTTTTACTCTGTGGCAGCCGGGTGTCTCCACACTCTGACAGTGAAGGATGTGTGTGAAACCTGTGTGTGTGTGTGTGTGTGTGTGTGTGTGTGTGTTTCTGTGCTTGTCCATTTCCTGTGTGATTTTTTTTTTTTTTTATTCTCATTTCACGAAAACCAAAATGAAGGAGGCTGCAGAGCCAGGGCGGACTCAGAGGAATTCCTGAGAGCTGAGTTTTTATGCTGCTGAGGCTGAAATGGTGTGTGACAGCCCGACAGCCAGCAGCCTCATTGTTCTGCGTTGTCCCAGGACGGTTTCAGGGGTCCAAACGTATGGGCTGATGGAATAATGTTTGCTGTTCCAGTGGAAAAATGACAGGAAAGGCCTAAACAAACCAGCAGTTGCTTCACATGCCACAAAAGCCTTGTCTGGCTCTCTGAGAGCGCCAAGGCTTCGGATTTACAAAGCCTCAGCTTTAAGGTGGTTAGCATCAGTAGCCGGGCGGACGGCACGACGCCGCGGCCACATAAGTCTCTGATTGTCCCTGAGGCTTTAGGAAAAACCGCAGAGTGTTATCTGTGTCTGGAAGGTGTGTGTTGTTGTGTGGCCGGTCTGAGTTATGAGTCACGTGGGGAGATTAGTGGTGAGTCTGGAGCAGGAGGAGCTGGTGTTAGCGACTTAGCCTCTGTCACAGTGATACTGTGTGAGGTGATGGAGGGATGAGCTGTGTGTGCTCAGATGGAAACACGCCTCCTGTCCAGCGGTCACATCAGCCGCCAAAACATCCTCATAAAAATGTCCTGAAACAAGCAGAAAACACACAGAATTCCATGTGTTGATGATTAATGTGCAGATTTAAAGGATTTCAGAAACGTGACAGCAGCAGAGATCCAGTGTCTCAGCTTGTGTCTCAGCTTGTGTTTCTCTGTGTGGTCCACAGTCACTGCTGCAGCGCTGTATGGGTCTGCAGCCTGAGGCCTGAGGAGCACGGGATCAGAACGGGATCCGCTCTGAACGACCACCCTGGAGGTGGACCCCGAGACGTCAGGTGCTTTACAGTGTCTCCTGAGGACATCCACTGTGTGGACCTCGGCTGAGATCTGAGACAGCTCATACCCCACCTGCTTCCTCACCTCCACACAGCTGACCAATCACGGAGTGAGGCAGCTGTGATGTCACAGTGTTCTGCTTCTTTAACTTCCAGGATCAGTAAAAGTCCAAACCTCGGGATTCAGAGGAAACGTCTTTGATGTCAGTGTATCCGTTTACAGCGTGTCGCTCACGCCAGCACGTCGCTCTCCGTGTTTTTGTGCAGCTCTGGTTTTTCTGCGGGCGCGGAGCTGGCGAGACACGCCATCATGTTTGGTGTCAGCCTGCAGAGGCTGAACCTGCTCAGCGACACACACAAACCTGAGAACGTTTCAGTTGTTGTTGACTGTGGAGATTCACTGAGGCTGAAATACTCTGCTGACATGGAGCCAGCACCAAAGCTCAGCCTGCATGGTTTGCATGAGACCTGGCTCTGAGCGCCTCTCTGGTGTCAGCTCACAGCCGCTTCCAAAAGCTGTTTTGGAATGAAGTTTTATCACACTGTAATATCATATTGTGAAAATTTCAGGCTTATTTTGGGTTGATGTGTTGAACTTGGCTGGTACCTGCACGGAGCTGATTGTTAAATCTTTGCTGGGAAAAGCAGCTGGACCGCAGCCACAGGAGGAGACTGCAGGGGAGAGCGAGGCGAGATGTACCAGGAGGGAAACTTCATCCACACCCCGGGTCCTATCCCGCGAACACTCGACTCATACCGAACACTCACGCTCAAGACGTGGACGTGGAACCTCGCTGGCTTCACGTGTCTGTTTACATGAGGGCTCTTGGTCTTTTAAACGAGCTGCAGGTTTCATCACATACGTGTTGTTTCACAGTTTTATTCAAACATAACAAAACTGCTGTGGAAAGAGCCACAGAGGAACTCTGGGCTTCAATGTATCCAGGGAAGTCACTGATAAGTTATTGTTGATTATTGGTTGCCATGGTTTCCATTCTAACATATGTAATGTAAAAACATTTTTGATGCACTGACTCAATAATCAGCAATAATTCCCCTGATATTTTGATTTTACATTAAAATAAAAGTTTGATAGAAAAAGTTCAAACTGTCGATGGACAGATGGACAGATGGACACAGAGCTCTGACTGTCCGACACTGCGGATCAGCATCAGCGTCAGAGGTCCTCCCTCCTGGTCGTGAGTTTCTGTCGCCACAGTTTGATAAATCCCTTCGTCATGAAGCTGCATCGGTCCTGATCAGAGAACTGATCCCGGTGCAGCACAGAACCATCTTCTTAAAAACACGTTTCCTGACTTTAGTTTCCTTTACTATACACTGCAAATAAAAGCAGTTCACAAAGCGTTCATCTGTCACATGACTGTCTTCTTGTGATTAATAGTTGGTATTTTAAGTTAAGTCATGGGTTGGCATGTTTGTTTTCAGCAGCTGCTGTGAGCAGTGTGAGCCGCTCACATGTCTTCCTGTAACATACTCTAATGTTTATGGATATATTACGTTTTATTTGAGTCTGTTTGTTAATTTGCTCATTAATTAGCACTGGACCCAAACGCAGCACTCAGACACGGGGACCAGGCCTGTGGTTGGAGTAGGGCAGGTGGAGGTGACGTAGCTGACTCTGTCAGAGGTGGAAAAAGGGAAAGCACCGAGCGTGATGGACAGACAGGACACCAGGGACAGTGCACCTGAGACACAGGTAGATCCTGATCAGCATCAGCTGAAGCAAACACAAAGAAACACGTCACACTGAGAAGGAAACAGAACGAGAGCTGCAGAGGGAACGAGAGAGGAAGGAAGAGAAGATCCAGCTATTTATGCTGCTGAGCTCAGGTGATGAGGCAAGTGGCTGCAGGTGTGCAGCTCAGGTGGGAGGAGGAAAGTAGATGACCACACTCAGGCCAGGACACACACACACACACACACACACACACACACACACACACACACACACACACACACACACACACACACACACACACACAGAGCATTAGAGCAGTTTAGGTTTAGGATGAAAATGACAGGAGAAAAGTTTGTCGACATATTTGAATGAGCTCAGCGTGTTTTCATCACTGATGCTGTTTCAAAGCAGAGCCGGGAACAGACGTGTGTCTTTGACTGAAGTAAAACTGACACAGCCACTGTGTGAAAATGCTGTTAGGAGGAAACTGTCTGAGCATAGAGGACTACCAGCAGAGTGGAAGCAGTCGCTGGGCTGAATGAAGTCACAGCTGGTTCAGATGGAGCCAGAACACTTTCTATAAAGAACATTATCACATTGTCTTTGTTTTTTATGTAAGATCAGAATTCTCAAAGTAAATGGAACCTCCAGCAGAGAAGGCTCAGACTGTAAGGAGCTAAATGTACTGAGCTACGCTCCTGAGCTGTGAAACGTTTTTAATTTAACCTGCTCCCCCTGACTGTGTGTGTGTGTGTGTGTGTGTGTGCGTGTGTGTGTGTGTGTGTGTGTGTGTGTGTGTGTGTGTGTGTGTGTGTGTGTGTGTGTGTGCGCGGCTCAGCTTTAAACTGTAACAAGCAGATCAAACATTTACAGAAACAAACAACCTTTGACCCCATCAGCCTTCATCTCAGACCTCACCTTTATTCCCTGAGTCCAGCTGCAGCTAATCCACACACACACAGACACACACACACACACACACACACACACACACACACACACACACACACACACACACACACACACACACACACACACACACACACACACACACACACACACACTTTGCATTTGCATCTTTCCTGAGATTCTGTCCTGGAGAAGAACAACAGTCTTTACAAAAATAAAAATGTGTGTTGTTTTTATTTGTTTTTTATTGGTTATGAAATACAGATGTGTCACTGTGTCAGGACATGTATGAGGTGACGTGAACAGATGTGGGAGCATGTTACAGTGGTATTTCCAGCCGCACTACCAGCTGTGCTCCTCTGGCTCCGGCTCCGTGTTTTATTTTCTCTTTTGAGATTAAAATATGAAGCTGGAGGTGAAACGCTGACAGATCCTGGGAGAGAGCACAGATCTGAAACTGATTACAGCTTCTTCACTATCACTTTACTCTCCTGCTGCTTTCACACGCTGATGCATTTCTCCTCGCTGCAGGGACGCTTCGCTTCGCTTCGCCGCGTCGGTGTGGATGGAAGGTAAAACTGCACGGGATGAAAAACACCTGGAGAAGGAAAGGACAGGTCGAACAGTCTGCGTTCACCTGGAGCTGTGTGTGTGTGTGTGTGTGTGTGCGTGCGTGCTGGGGGTAGACTGTACATGCCAGCCATTGTTCTACATCAGAAACGATTAGTTGATTAATTGATTGATTGACAGAAAATCAAAGACGACTGATTAAATTTGACCAGTTTTTAAACGTGAAGATTTTCTAATAGTAAAATCACCAAATGTGTTGATCAGAAAATAAATATTTTCCTATTTTCCTGTGCTCCTCCTCCTCCTCCTCCTCCTCCTCTTCCTCCTCCTCCTCCTCCTCTGTAATTGTTCTGCCATGATACAACAATAATTACATTTCTCTTGCTGAAAACGAGCAGAGAGAACAAGGCTACAGTTTCTTTTCTTTGGACAGAGAGGATCAGTCTCCCGTCCAATAAACCTCCTCCTCCTCCTGTTCTTCCTCCTCTTCCTTTCTGCTACAGGGAGAAAAGGAAAAGGAAGGAAGAGAAATGGGTGAGGTCAGTCCACAGAGGTGAGAGAAGAGAAGGAGAGACAGTGAAAGTAAAGAAGAGGAGAGAAAAGGGGAGAACTGGAAAACAGGGAGAGGAAGAATTAAAGAAGAGGAGCAAATATGAGGAAAGTGGTGAGGAAAGGAAAAGGTAAACAGTGAAGAGGAGAGGAGGTGGAAAGGGAGGAGGAAACTGAAAAGAGGAAGAGGAGAGGGAGGACAGAAGAAGAGGAGAAGCTAGGAGTGAAAAGAGGAGAAGACTGAAAAAAGAAGAGGAAAGGGAGGAGGAGATGAAGATCCTCCTCCTCCCTTTCCTCTGGTCTTAGATTTATTTTGGCAGCTGGACGACATTTTCAGAGATCAGCTGCTGGAAAGGATCCACACTGAAACTGAGGAGGTGGCATTAAAGACTCCTGCAGGAGGAGGAGGAGGAGCAGAAACACCCTTTCTTTACCTTTTTCAAACTCTCATCCCTTCTTCTTCATCTCCTTGCTTCGTTCCTCTCCTCCATCTCTTTCTTGTTTTTGCTCTTTATGCTTTTTCTCCTTTCCTACTTTGTCTTGTTGGCTCAGCTTTCACATGCTGTCCAGCACTCCTGACCTCCTCCTCCTCCTCCTCCTCCTGTCTGTCACCGGCAGTGTGTCCTCGTCCCTCTGACTCTCTGGTGTCTCCTGCAGCTCTGATGTCCTGACGGCAGGATGAATGTGTGACCACAGTCTGTTTCAGAGCTGCTGCCTGTGTCCACCAGCATCTGCTCACAACATCCAAAAGGAAAACTGTTTATCAAACCAACAACAACAACAACAACATTTATTAGCTCCAGACAAACAACCACAATAAATCAGACTGCTGTGACTCACAGCCACTGTCTGAACACCTGTCTGAACATCTGTCTGAACATCTGTCTTCAGTGTGGACCTAAATTCTCGTTGTGATCTGGTTCCTCTGAAGAAAACATCATCAGTTTCATAAAACTTGTGAAGCAACTTGTCAATAAACTGATGAACCAACAAGTTAGTTCAACACAAACTCAAACAGTTCAGGTCATAAAACTTAAACCACAGAATGGAGGATGGAGGACGGAGGACAGGGGACAGAGGACGGGGGACGGGGGACAGAGGACCTGACATAGTTGATATTTGTGATCAGTCTAGTTTTGTAGACTCAGATGGCGTTGGGTAAACCTGGGGTTTTTGGGGGCCCTGGGGTTCTGGGGTGTGGGACATGGACTGAAGGTCCAGCTCACTGCTCCGTCTTCTGGTTTCTCTGCCAAAGTTCTTAAAATAACTGAAGACACCCATAATTCTTCCAAACCTAATGCTCCTTTAATTCCAGGGATTCTGTTCTGAAAGCCCTTTGCTGGCCCTCTAACATTGTCCATTGCCAGCCCTGTGCTGTATTATGCTGCATGTCCTCCTCCTCCTCTCCTCCATTCCCAGCTGTCCTATCTTCCTCCTCTTCCTCCTCTCACCCAGCCCGGCCCTCAGCAGGAGGCTCCCCCATATGAGCCCGGTTCACAGGGAGCTGTTTCTGCTGACCTGGGGTCAGACTCTGGGTCTCTGTAAAGAGCTTTGGGACCGTTTTGATTGTGGGAGGAGCTGAATGAATAAAATTGAATTGAACTGAATTGAAAATTGAAAATTTGAACTCGTCCTGTTGTCTTCAGTGTCTCCTCAGCTCTGAAGCAGGCGAGCAGCCAAACTTTCTCCCACAGAGCAGCAGTAACACTGATCTGAAATCAGCAGAGTCACTCATGAATCATGCTGACAGGGTCTGGGCAGACACCTCGTGACTCAGGAGGACAACGGACACGTACACATGACGGCTCCGACACGTCGATGGTAGAGAGAAGAAGAGATCAACAGAGTCGGAGCGGTTATCAGGTCAGAGTTAGACAGAGACACACAGAGACACCCAGAGACACACAGAGACAGAGCCTTCTTCCGTTTTTCTCCGTAACTTCAGAAAAAAAAAAACAGCCAAAGATTTTAACGTCCTGATCTCTGAGGTCTTCACTGTGACCTTTGACCTCTCGTCGTGGAGTGGTCAGTGAGCAAAAGCCTAATCATCAGTGTGTCTCTCTGTGTCTCTCTGAGCCTCTCTGTCTCTCCATGTCTCTCCATGTCTCTCTGAGTCTCTCTGTGTCTCTCTGTTTCTCTCTGAGTCTCTGTGAGTCTCTCCATGTCTCTCCGTGTCTCTCTGAGTATCTCTGAGTCTCTGTGAGTCTCTCCGTGTCTCTCCGTGTCTCTCTGAGTATCTCTGAGTCTCTGTGAGTCTCTCCGTGTCTCTCCGTGTCTCTCTGAGTCTCTCTGTGTCTCTCTGAGTCTCTCAGTGTCTCTCTGTGTCTCTCTGGGTCTCTCTCTGTGCCTCTCCGTGTCTCTCTGAGTCTCTCTGAGTTTCTCTGAGTCTCTGTGAGTCTCTCTGTGTCTCTCCGTGTCTCTCCGAGTCTCTGTGAGTCTCTGTGAGTCTCTCTGTGTCTCTCCGTGTCTCTGTGAGTCTCTGTGAGTCTCTCTGAGTCTCTGTGAGTCTCTGTGAGTCTCTCTCTGTGCCTCTCCGTGTCTCTCTGAGTCTCTCTGAGTTTCTCTGAGTCTCTGTGAGTCTCTGTGAGTCTCTCTGTGTCTCTCCGTGTCTCTCTGAGTCTCTGTGAGTCTCTGTGAGTCTCTGTGAGTCTCTCTGTGTCTCTCTGTGTCTCTCTCTGAGTTCTTATTTTCCGGTCAGGTTGGTGTCATTCCTGATGATCCGGTCCTGCAACATTGTCGAGTCGTGGCGATACGATCGGCGGCGAGGGGACAAAAGAGCTGAGTAGGAGGTGATGACACATTCCTGAAGACCGGAGACAGATTCATCCACTGAAGACAGGACTGAAGACAACAACAGACCAAACAAAGGACACAGAGCTCGTCCTCTTACCTCTGAAACCGTATCGTACATGTACATGTTGTCACAGTGAGACGCCATCACAGTCACAATGTCCAAAATCAGATTTAAATTTGGAGTGAGAGGCTCCTCAGTGTCCAGTTTATTAGGTACACCTGTGTAAACTGATGCAGTCTGATCCACACACACACACACACACACACACACACACACACCGCTGTTCTCTGTCACCATGGGTCTGTTCAGGTCCAACAGAGTCTGGATCACATCTGTTTTGGACCAGGTCCACGTGTCCCTGTGTCCAGGTCACATCAGGTCTGGGGAGATTTCCCTTCATCCCACACACACCCTGTGTAAAGTGTGGGTCTGTGTTTAAAACGTAGTTCAACAGGTTTGAACTTTATTTCCTCACAGTTTCACCTAACATGTTATTTTCACGTCAGATATCCAACTTTTCACACGTGTCAACACGATAACGAACCCTGTCTGAAGTTTATATCATTTTAAGTCACGTCTACAGTCAATCAGAGAGCGGGATCCTCTGTGATGACGGCACACCCGTGTCTAACCACTGCTTTGATTGACAACACAAAAACACGAGTTTCATTTCTTTTCATCCGTTCATTGTTTGAAAAGTGAAGGAAAAGTCACACAAGCAGCGTCAG
>NC_054394.1:32264752-32277252 GCF_017976425.1 Toxotes jaculatrix | reverse complement strand
CCGCCCAGAGGAAGATGCTGCAAGCGGTAAAACACTTTCCCAACGAGTAACGGCCAACTGCCGCTGCACACACACACACACACACACACACACACACACACACACACAAAGACGAGTATTTATAACCTGCAGCCGGACAGAGAATCAGAGGGAATAAAGAGCAGTGGTGAGCAGAGTGAACTGTGTTGTTGTGCTGAGCAGCAGGCAGATGGGCTCAGAGATTAGATCTGACCTCAGATCAGAGCCGCCGCTGTTATTTAAGCTGCGGTGGGCCACGGCTACACGCTGGTGTAACAGCCAGACCTGCTGCAGGGAGGGGGGAGGTGGGGAGGGGGGGGGGGCTAACTGCAGGAGCTGATAGCAGCCGAGGATGATGGGAACCACAGACACCCCACAAACCTCCCCCCTCCTCCCCCGTGGCGTGGATGGCCACAGGAAGCATGTGGGCCCTGCAGGAGCTGAACAACAGCACAACACACTTCCTCTTTTCAGTGGTGACACACACACAGTCTCACACACCCACACACACACACACTGCATGGTCTCCACACCATCTTACATAAGCAACACTTCATAACAAACTGCAGCCGCGCTGAGTTTTACTGAGCGACTTCTTCGAACGTGAAAGTCGTTTTAACTCTGAAGCATCTGTTTTCATCAGTAAGGTGTTGGTGTAAAAACACAGCCATCAGGGACAGGTGCAACCAATCAGCCAATCAGGGAGAAGACAAGGCAGGAAAACACCTGGTGTTCGAATGTATGAGAGAACCTATAACATAGATCTGTACCTGTCCAAAGACAAGCTGCTGATCCATGTCAGAGGCCAAACAAAGCAAATGAAATCTACACGCATGAACGTTGCTGCACGACATGAGAACAGGAAGAAAAACAACAAACAGAGAGAAAACACTCGTCCGCTCACGAAGATTCATCTCCAGAATCTCTGCATCAGTAAATATCTAAACTTTAACAGCTGGACACCAGATGTTTCCTGCGTCACTGTAACGTCTCACTCATTGTGACACAGCGACAGTTTAATACTGGACCCTGATTGGCTCCAGACTGGTTGTGATGTCATAAATCCTGCAGGTATAGCCACAGGCCCGTCGCTCTGATGTCTGTGGTCATGAAAACGATTGAGAGGCTGGTGCTGAACCAGGAGATGGACGGTGGACTTTAGGAGACTGCAACGGACAATCCAGGCTGCAGAGAGGACTATCGGTGCTGGCCTGCCCTCCGTCCAGGATCTGATCAACGCCAGATTCTTTTCCCAACCTGCACATACTTTTTCAGCGGTGTGAACACAGATGTATGTTCCATTCAGACTGACCCACTGCACTGTTGTTGTTGTTCTGTTGTTTGTTTGTTTGTGAGCTGCCTGACAGCAAAGGAAAACGTTTGTGTGCACAAACTTAAATCAGCCAATAAAACTGATTGTGGTTCTGATAAAAAAGTGGTTCCGTGTGTGTTCTGGGCACCGTGACCTCTGACCTTTAGACTTCCCTGGGTTTGCTGTTTTTTGGTGGTCTGTTGTGTTTTCTGCTGAACTGATCGTTTCTCTGATGAGTGTTTAAAATGACTGGACTCAGTCATCATTTTCTCTCTGACTCACGGCTCATAGAGAAAAGGAGAACAAACAACAGCAGGCTGAACTTTTAAAGCCTCTGAAAAGTTTCAGGTCGAATCTTTAAAAAGGATTTTTCTCTAATGTTCATGAGCAGCAAAGTCCAAACATCTCTGTCTTATTTCTTTTACTTTTACATTGAAAATGCAACGTGAGCTAAATGTTCTTTTCCTTTATTGGTGCAACAGGACAAAGTACACACAGCTGATGTTACACAGACACAAACAATACAAAAGACACAACAGTGGTTATGATTTGACTCTGGTGCAGGTATTCATGTGTTCATGTGCAGGTGAGGAGGAGAGAGACAAACACACAAACTGTCACGTGAAATCATCAGAACCATTTATGTAAAAATCTGCTGTATGTTCCCACAGCAGGTCCCACAGCGCAGCACACGTCCCTGTTACTCAGGTACAGACAAACCATTCACACCTGCAGACAATCCTGAGTCTGCAATTAACTTCACCTGCAAGTGTTTGGACTGTGAGAGGACAGTCACCTGAGACGATCAGGACACTGCTCTGTGAAAGCACGTCTCTGAAGTCTGTACATTTCATTTAGATTCTTGTCCAAACTCTGAGTCCACAGTGTGAGTCCACACACTGAGTCCACACTCTGAGTCCACACTCTGAGTCCAAACTCTGAGTCCACACTCTGAGTCCACACACTGAGTCCACAGTCTGAGTCCACACTCTGAGTCCACACTCTGAGTCCACAGTGTGAGTCCACACACTGAGTCCACACTCTGAGTCCACACACTGAGTCCAAACTCTGAGTCCACACTCTGAGTCCACACACTGAGTCCACACACTGAGTCCAAACTCTGAGTCCACACACTGAGTCCACAGTCTGAGTCCACACTCTGAGTCCACACTCTGAGTCCACACTCTGAGTCCAAACTCTGAGTCCACACTCTGAGCCCACACACTGAGTCCAAACTCTGAGTCCACACTCTGAGTCCACACACTGAGTCCACACACTGAGTCCAAACTCTGAGTCCACAGTCTGAGTCCACACACTGAGTCCACAGTCTGAGTCCACACTCTGAGTCCACACTCTGAGTCCACACTCTGAGTCCAAACTCTGAGTCCACACTCTGAGTCCACACACTGAGTCCAAACTCTGAGTCCACACTCTGAGTCCACACACTGAGTCCACACACTGAGTCCAAACTCTGAGTCCACAGTCTGAGTCCACACACTGAGTCCACACTCTGAGTCCAAAGAGCAGAGTCCACAGTCTGAGTCCACAGTGTGAGTCCACAGTGTGAGTCCACACTCTGAGTCCACACTCTGAGTCCACACTCTGAGTCCACACACTGAGTCCACACACTGAGTCCACACTCTGAGTCCACACACTGAGTCCACACTCTGAGTCCACACTCTGAGTCCACACACTGAGTCCAAACTCTGAGTCCACAGTCTGAGTCCACACACTGAGTCCACAGTGTGAGTCCACACTCTGAGTCCACACACTGAGTCCACACTCTGAGTCCAAAGAGCAGAGTCCACAGTCTGAGTCCACACTCTGAGTCCAAACTCTGAGTCCACACTCTGAGTCCACACACTGAGTCCACACTCTGAGTCCACAGTCTGAGTCCACACACTGAGTCCACACACTGAGTCCAAACTCTGAGTCCACACACTGAGTCCACACTCTGAGTCCACACACTGAGTCCACAGTCTGAGTCCACACACTGAGTCCACACACTGAGTCCACACTCTGAGTCCAAAGAGCAGAGTCCACAGTCTGAGTCCACAGTCTGAGTCCAAACTCTGAGTCCACACACTGAGTCCACAGTCTGAGTCCACAGTCTGAGTCCACACACTGAGTCCACACTCTGAGTCCACAGTCTGAGTCCACACACTGAGTCCACACACTGAGTCCAAACTCTGAGTCCACACACTGAGTCCACACTCTGAGTCCACACTCTGAGTCCAAAGAGCAGAGTCCACAGTCTGAGTCCACACTCTGAGTCCAAACTCTGAGTCCACACTCTGAGTCCACACACTGAGTCCACACTCTGAGTCCACAGTCTGAGTCCACACACTGAGTCCACACTCTGAGTCCACAGTCTGAGTCCACACACTGAGTCCACACACTGAGTCCAAACTCTGAGTCCACACACTGAGTCCACAGTCTGAGTCCACAGTCTGAGTCCACACACTGAGTCCACACTCTGAGTCCACAGTCTGAGTCCACACACTGAGTCCACACACTGAGTCCAAACTCTGAGTCCACACACTGAGTCCACACTCTGAGTCCACACTCTGAGTCCAAAGAGCAGAGTCCACAGTCTGAGTCCAAACTCTGAGTCCACACACTGAGTCCACAGTGTGAGTCCACACACTGAGTCCACACTCTGAGTCCAAAGAGCAGAGTCCACAGTCTGAGTCCACAGTCTGAGTCCAAACTCTGAGTCCACACACTGAGTCCACAGTGTGAGTCCACACACTGAGTCCACAGTCTGAGTCCACACACTGAGTCCACACTCTGAGTCCACAGTCTGAGTCCACACTCTGAGTCCACACACTGAGTCCACACTCTGAGTCCAAAGAACAGAGTCCACACTCTGAGTCCACACACTGAGTCCAAACTCTGAGTCCACAGTCTGAGTCCACACTCTGAGTCCACACGCTGAGTCCACACTCTGAGTCCACACTCTGAGTCCAAACTCTGAGTCCACACACTGAGTCCACAGTCTGAGTCCACACACTGAGTCCAAACTCTGAGTCCACACTCTGAGTCCAAAGAGCAGAGTCCACAGTCTGAGTCCACACTCTGAGTCCAAACTCTGAGTCCACACTCTGAGTCCACACACTGAGTCCAAACTCTGAGTCCACACTCTGAGTCCAAAGAGCAGAGTCCACACTCTGAGTCCACACTCTGAGTCCAGAGGTGAGACAAGCAATAAAAACACAAACAAGACTGAAAAATGAAAAATAAATTAAAGTGGTAAATAAATGCACAGACATGAAGCTGATTTCAGTCTGAACCTTTAATATGAACTGAGCTTTTCTCATTATCTCTGCTGTGCGTTGACATGTTGATGTTGTAAAGTCAGAGAGTAAAGTTAAGGTCTGCTGTTTCACCTTCGTCCTCTGCTGAACGCCGGCAGCAGCAGGAGAAGTGACCTCATTCTGACTGAGCCCGGTTCAAAGAGACAAACAGAGAAAGTTTAAGGTTTTTAATTTCAGTTTTGTCTTGAGGAGAAAGTTTCCAGACGGCGATGAGAGCTGCATCATCAGTCTCACGGCCCGGTTCGTCTCCGTCTTTAAGTCTTTGTTTAACGAGGAGACCGCGTCCGTCTGTGTTTGTCCGTCCAGTAAACACAGGCCTTTGTTTTCCTGCTGCGGACACTTAAGAGGAGGTTTGTCCTGCAGTTGGACTTCGGGGAAGTTATTTTCTGGTTTGTTTTGGAGGCCTTGTAAATAGTTAGTGATTTGTGGCGAGCCGAGCCGTCAGCTCCTCGTTGGGAGCAGAGAGGAGGTTTTTCCCAGCTGTCTCCATCTGTCCCTCCTCCGTCACTCTCTCCTCTTTCACATGAAAACAACATCACTCCTCCGCTGCGTGTAAACCCAGCTGCAGCGTGGCGCCGAGCCTCCGGCCGCAGGTTTGGTCCCTGCAGTGGACTGGAGCGTCCTGATGAGTCCTGAACCTGCTGAGTGTATAAAAAGATGGAGATGAGTTTGGGCAGCTGATGATTCTGTAAACCAAGGTTATTATGGTCAAAGGTCATTTTCTTTTCTCTCATGCAAAGATGTAATCTTCATCTGTTAGAGACCTGCCGAGGACAGGACAGACACGTCTTCACCACTGAGTATGGCGTGTTCTTAACGTGTGGAATATGCTGCAGAAACCATGTAACATCCTGATCCTCACCTGTCCTCACCTATCCTGAACTGTCCTCTGTCACTCACAACTGATTTCAGTTAATTAGTGAAATAATACATGTTGCTAATTGATGAGACGTGGTGCTAAACATCATGTTGGCAACTGTAAGGCAGAAATTTCCAAATTAAAACTCTGACCTAACGATGGCGCTAGATCAGGGGATCAGGATCACCACAGTTATTCCGGTTCATCCTGAGAGGAACATGAACGTCTGAACCACATTTCATCACAGTCCATCCAATGGCTGATTCAGTCTGGACCAAACTGGACAGACACTTCTGTCCTCAGCTGACACGTCTCCACTCACATAAAACAACCGTTTCTTGTTTTGACTCTTTCTTTTAACAGGACAGAACAGGATTTATCCCCAGACCAGTTCCCAGTCCAGCTCCCAGACCAGTTCCCAGACCAGCTCCCAGTCCAGTTCCCAGACCAGCTCCCAGTCCAGCTCCCAGACCAGCTCCCAGTCCAGCTCCCAGACCAGCTCCCAGTCCAGCTCCCAGACCAGTCCCCAGACCAGCTCCCAGTCCAGCTCCCAGACCAGCTCCCAGACCAGTTCCCAGACCAGTTACCAGACCAGTTCCCAGACCAGCTCCCAGTCCAGCTCCCAGACCAGTTCCCCGGTCTTTCAGAGCCACATCAGCATTTCAGGGCAAACGGTTTGTTTCCTCTGAAACCCTCCATCCCTCCATCTGTGTTCCCCCTCTCCTTTCTCTCCCTCTCTTTTCAGCTTCTTCATCTGTCTTCTTATCTCTTTGACAGTTTCTCCCCCTCCTTCTGGAGGACACATCAAACCATGAAGACTGGTAAACACTGTCTCTGGGTGCATGTGTTTTCTCTGGTTCTCTGTGACTCGGCAGGTGAATAAATATTCATCTGTGCAGTGAAGTTGTTGTCACCTTCAAACAGAAGGAAAAAGCTCCGGCTCCGGCTCTGGCTCCGGCTCCAGCAGCAGCGCTTGGCTCGGACATGTCGGGGTAATTGCGGTGCAGTGAATATTTCTGTCTCCCGTGTTTCTCAGAGTCCGGTGTCAGCATCTGGGCAGCGACGCTCGGCGCTGGCACCCTGAGGAGAGCTGGCATTTCCTGAATAAATTCATTGTAGTTTCTCTCTGCACAGATTCTCTAAACTTTGGTCCAGTTTCACAACAAAGTCCACAAAGACCACAGACACACACACACACACACACACACACACACACACTCACAGACCAGCTGATGTTAAAAGGAACATTCTGTTGTTTTAAAGAGCAGATTCATTATCAGGGACCTCGTGACCCTGATCCTGGATCAGAGATCACTGCAGCACAGGACACCTTCTGCCCGCCAACACACACAGAAAAGGTTCTTATGTTAATGTAGAATATGAACATGCTGATATTTGATACCGTCTCTCCCCCTGAGGATGCACCTGGGGCAGAGATGATGATGGCGAACACTGACAGAGTCCACAGGTGGATGCTGAGCGGAGGTGGGCGTATAAACTAATCAACTAATCAGTTATCTGAAAAAAACCTGTGACTGTCAGGGCATCATGGGTTTCACCACAGGAAAAGAAGGACTCTGTGAGAACGGATTTCCTCCCACGTCCTCCGTCCTCTGCAGCAACCACGGAGGCAGATTTAAGGGCTGACGGAGGAGAACACTCAGGTCGGAGAAGTGCTATCAGCAGATCAGTGGGGATGAAGCTGGACCGCTGAAGACAAACGGCCCCGCTGCGAGGAATGTGATGCGGGGGAGCGTCGTCTGAACAGCCTCCCCTCTGGACTCCATACAGACCCTGACAGGAAGCTAATGGCTGCCATTTATCCACAGCAGCAGCAGAGTGAGGGGAAACAGTTGGAGAAGCACTGACCCCAAACTGTTTATACGTCTCTGTCCCATTACAAGCATGTTAGCAGCTAGCTGCCAGTGTTTCCATCAAATTATCTCCAGCTATTCCTGCTCCCCTGGAGATAAATCCTCATGATGACCTGACTAACAGGAGAAAATCATTCAAATCTACTGGTCATATTTTCATGAAATGTCCTGATCACATTCACACTCCCCTGAGGATGATCCACGCTCCATCAGGGACACGTCCGTCTCGCTCACTGACGCTGTCTGAGACCAGAGGCCTCGGACCTGTTCCACAACGGCCGAGTGGCTGCAGGTTTTTGTTCCAACCAATCAAGAGATAATGAATGAATGAATGAAATGATTGAATGAAGTCTGACATCAACAACAAAGACACATTTTATCAACAGTCAGTGACAAATACAGGAAAGTTTAAAAGCAGCAGATTAAACGTTAGAACACAAAAGGCTTTTCTGTCAGAGCTCCACAGGAACACTGACGCTCACACATTCAGAGAATCAACCTCACACAGTGAGTCTAAGACTAAACTGAGCCATGATTCAGTTTGGGTAAAGAACTCACTGTCTTAGCTGGTTCAGGAGAATCCAGTTGGTGGCATGGACTCAGGTTGGACCAGTTTTGACTCTCAGGTCTCACGCACTGAGCGTGACGGTCACGCTTTTCGGTCTTTCTCCCGCCGCATGTTGTATTTCTCACACTGAAAACAAATACTGGTAAATTTCTCTGGTGTGCCGTTGCTATGGAACCGGGAGGAATCAAGCACGTCTGCTATGGAGTTGAGCCTGTCACTTACCTGTCACTCAAAAAAGGAAAGGGCCGGGCTAAGATAAGCCCGCCCCTTTCCTGATTACAGGAGAGTCGATGAGTCAGAGCAGTGAACTGTCCTCTGTGGTCCTGAGACCTGGTCCTGTAGGAGGACAAAGGATCTGTGAGACCAGATGCTGGTCAGAAGAACAGGCAGGTCTCAGGTCTGATGGTGAGCAGAAGAAATCGTCCATTATCTTTGGTCTGAGTCCAACCACACACACACACACACACACACACACACTACTGAGAAAACACATGCTCTGTTACTGTCAGTCCTCACAGTTTAATTGGTGTAATTATTATAAATCGTTAAATCCCACTGGGGGCTGGGGGGGGGGTATGGGGGGGGGGGCGGGGGGGAGGTATGGGGGGGGGGGGGGTGAAGGAAGAAGATGAGGAATTTATTGTCATATTTTATGGAGTAGTTTTAAAATGGAGCCTTTGTCTCGCTGCTTGCTGACCTGAGATCTGATCTGTGCTGATGTTTCGTCCTGTGACGTCTGAGCCAACAGGAGACCTTCACACCAAGACTGAGTCCAGCACAGACCAAAGCACACCTGCAGCAGCTCCACCGAGGCTACGGAGGCCCACAGGTGGACCCGTCTCAGGTGTGATGGACGGTTTTCTACCTGTTGCGCTGAGGCTGAGTCTTTGAGCACGCGGCAGGTAGAAGACTTCACATGCAGAGTCATGAAATGACTCAGCAGGTGAGTCGAGCGGTTTCTGACGCAGGGTTTCTCAGTGCGTCAGCTGCAATGACGTTTTTGGTTGCGATGGCAGGGAACGTGACTTCAGGAGTTCAGTCTGAGCCGAGGTAGAAGTCACACGGACGAGGCCGAAAATTAAAAGCCAGTCAATCAGAAGCCGCTCGGTGTTTGAGGATGTTGGAGTGTGCGTGTAGATTTTCCTCGCTGCAGCGGGAAGCGGTGTGGAGTTGCGACAGACGCTGCGGTCGCTCTTTCGAGGGACATGTCTTATTTTCTCACAGGGATGCTGCCCGTCGGCTCCGCGCAGTTTGATGTTGAGCAACATGCCGGACTTTTCAGTGACAACGGCAGAAGTGGATACTGAGTCCTGACCCTTTAACAGTGATGGGCGTATCCCAGCATGCCTCGGGAACACACCGAGCTGAGCGGGGTTGACTCACACACACACCCATTCGCTTCCTGACATAGATCCTCTATATCACCACGTGTGACATCTGATGAAGGAATCAGAGTTTTTATCCGTGGTTTATAACTGATCAGTAATTCATGTTCTCCACATGTTCATGTTAAACTGCTTCTGCAGCAGCAGACCAGTTAATAACACTGGAACCATTAAATGCTTCCAGTTTCTCGCAGCAGTTGAAGGAAGTGAAGCTGCAGCGGCTCAGGTGTGTTCAGCTGCTGCACGACTCAAACTCAAAGATTCACTTTAAGATTCATCGTCCGTTTTATTAAATCTTCATTTATTTAATCTTTATTATTTATTTGTTCCGCACTTCAGTTTCAGAAACACTGGGACATTCAACTGTTTCAGGGACAGCTGGAGACATGAAGCGTCCTAAAACTTTGCATTGTAGATGTGATTTTTATTTCCAGGAACATGAGATTCCTGGAGTGTGTTAGAACAAATGGTTAACTTCTATATATAATGTATGTGTGTGTGTGTGTGTGTGTGTGTGTGTGTGTGTGTGTGTGTGCGTGTGTGTGTGCGGTAACTGTCCTGCTGTGGTTCGTTCTGTCCCTCCGTCCTTCGTCATCTTCAGTACCAGCTGCCTCTCTTTCCCGTCACTCACACTTCCTCCTCTCCTTCCTCCTTCCTTCCCGTAAGTTTCCCCTTTTCTACACCCCCTCCACTCCTCCACCCCCACACCCACCCAACACACCCACCACCCACACACACACACACACACACACCTCAGTATCTTCCCACATCCTCAGTTTATCTGCAGATATCAGTCAGCCCGTTTCTTCTTCCTCTGGTTTGAACCTGTTTCTCTGGACTTTCAGTCTCTTTGACAAAAAGAAGTGATGATGACAGACATGATGGAAAAATGCAGCTATTAAAAACACAGAGTCTGTGACAAATATGTGACACTGTCAAACTTTAAGGAGCTTTTCTGTGACTTTCAGTAAAAACTGAGCCTTTTATTTGAAAAAGCTCAGTGGTTTAATCGCTGTAGTTTTTATTGATCAGAGACACCTGTGATACTCAGTGACTATCAGTGCAGAGGCACACACCTGTGCCAGGTCCGAGCAGCTCTCTGTGAACACCTGTCATCTTTTCATTAGACGGATTCCTGGATCTCTTCCCCTCAGGATCTGGATTCAGGTCTTTCTGTTAGTTCTAGTTCTGTCAGTTCACCAGCAATCCTTTTTTTTTTTTATCACACTCAGTTTGATGTTGTCAGTGTGAAGAAGAGCCACATAAAAATGAGACTGGATCAAACTTTATTGATCCCCTGGAGGGAAACAGAAGCAGACGTGAGTGACGAGCAGGTTTCCTCTCGTGTTCAGGATAATTCCACCCACACTGACGTTCTGTGCCACGGGTCTGTGGCTCGTTTCATGATCCATCAGTGGTTTATTTACCACACATATAAATATATACCACATATTACATATATGTGATTAATATGACATAACAGATGACAGCATTCAGTATCATGGCATTAGAATGTATAAAAGTCAGTAGGTCTGTCGTGGCTCGATGCTTCTGTGATTTGTTGTGAAAGCATTTTAATTATTTCACTGTCGTTATATTTTCATTGTAATGGAAACAGTCCAGTCACTTATAATTACATAGAATTATATCACTGATTAATATGAATCCAAATCTGAAGGACGTTAATTATTTTAGCTCATTATCAATATGACAAGTTAACGACTCCATGTGATTAAAGTTTTCTCCTGCAAGTTGAAGGAGAAATGAATCACTACATTAATGTTTTATATTCATATCAACATTTATAATATTATTTAGTGGATAATCTGGAATTATCTGTTATTTCAAGAACTTTTTAACTCGACCTTTTGCCTGTTTCTGGGAAAAGCTGTTAAATCCCTGAATATTGAACATGTGCTCAATTCTTTAAAATATCATGAACTTTCAACTGAAAATGTTTTTGACCACAAACATAAATCTGCACCGCTGCTGCAGCTAAATCTGTGTTTTTTTCCACAGAGTCTGGTGAAGTGACAGTGCACTGCAGGGTGAGTGTGTTTACATCCTGGAGAATTTCACAAGTGTGTAAATGTGAGATTGAAGCAATGAAAACAGCAGTGAGTCAGAGGACACGGAGAAGACACAGAGAGGACACAGAGTCCAACCTGCACAGGATGTTGGTCCATCAGTGCAGAGAGAAGGAGGAGGAAAGGAAGAAGAAGAAGAGCGTGTGATGGAGGACACACTGAGTGAAGTTCAGGGAGGGAAACCCCAGCCTGTTCCTCTGATGTAATCTTAGGTTTTACATGTGAGACATTTGCACAATGACAAACACCCTGTTCACGGAAACAGTAAGTTCTCTGAGGCTGCAAAGGCTTTGTCCTGGACTGGACTGGACCTGCGGGACTCAGTCTGTGTCCAACGGGTCTTTGTCTTTACACAGCCTGAAACGACTTGTCCTGTATGTCCCGGCGTACAAGACAGGGTCACATTACTACAGTGACTGAATGAAAGTTAAAATAACTGCAGGTGTTTGTTTCTGTAAATATAGAAACATAAACAGTTAAAATAAGGAAATAAGTTGTGAAGCAATGGAAGAAGTGACATGATGTTCTATCCATCTATCTATCTATCCATCTATCTATCTATCTATCTATCTATAAGCCTGTAGCTTACTGTGGCTAATGTTTTCTATTGTTTACAGTGAACATTATTTAGCATCATCCTGATTTTCTTTCTTCTGGAAAAGAAGCTGAACGTTCTGGTTCCACCTCCTGTGTCTCATGTCTTACATGTAGTATTTGTTTGCATGATGCATCATGTGTTGGTTCACTCACACATCTGCACGTACCTGTGTCCACAGCGCCCCCGGTGGTCAGAACCTCCACAGGTCGCCTTTAAAAACTGTTTTCTTCAAAAACAAACACAAGTTAGAGTTTGAATAAAAACCATGTTTCTGAACTTACTGAACAAACTGTGTGTGTTTTTGTTCCTTCAGCCAAACACAGCGATGCCAGAGAATATGGCTGGCTTTTTTTAACGGGCTGTTTTTGTTAGCGGCAGAATCTTTAGGTGGAACATAATGGAAAACATTTACTTCACTGCTGTTCTGCAGCTCATGTTCTGCAGCTCACTCTGCCATAATTATCCTCTGTAATGATGTATGT
>NC_054394.1:32217252-32259752 GCF_017976425.1 Toxotes jaculatrix | reverse complement strand
ACCCACGTGACCTCAGCACAGCAGATTCCCAGCCTCCCTCCTGTTTCCACTGACATAAAACCAGTCAGGTTTAATAAGGAGGTCTGAGTCCGTCAGCTGCTGAGGGAGAGGCAGCGAGCATGGCAGCCATATTTGTGGTTTGTGGAGGAGAAAGATGTGATGAGAAATGATGAGAAATAATAAAAGAGTGGATAAAAGAGAGCTGCTTGTCATTCTGTCAGACCGCTGCTGATCACTGCTCCGTTTGTCTCTGTCCCTCTTCGTCTCTGATCCCTTTGTTCTCTGCTGGGTTGTTTTAATTTCATCTCACCACTTTAACTCATCCAAAGTTTTATCCTCATTAAAATAAAGTTTATTTGTCTCTGAGGACTTCACAGTGACACATTATGAAACAATAAATGAAAACCACAAACAATGAGAGTGACACAAATTAGATTTACAGATGAAGGCTTTAATAAACTCGGCGTGTTTTTAAGTCAAAGCCGTTCATCAAAAGCAACATGAACACATGTCAAATGCAATTACACGATGCACATTATTAATCTGTGGAAACAGGTTTTTAAGGAGGATCTTCAGACTGAAGAGACGTCATGTTGTCCGTGGTCACCAGGCCATGCAGAGGTGTGTGAGGAAGAGCTGGGAGGCAGAGAACATCTGCATGCAGGTGAAAACAACAGGACACACGGATCATGGAGGAGATTCAAGTCCTTCAAATGAACACAGATTAGTGCAGTTTCTGCCAAAAATCACCCTCCTCACTGAGTCAGACCTGAACCTACAGACCAGAAACATGTTGGTGTCGTTCAGTGTGACTTCACATCCTGAGGATATCATCATCTCTGAAGTCCCTCCAGAACAAACCTCCAGAAATCCACTTAGAAATCAGAAGAAAAGAGGCTGCAGAACTTCATTCAGAATCCTGCTGTTTTTAAGTTTCCTTCAGTGTCACAGTGATCCAGTGAGACGTGTCTGTTCATCCATGGTTCACTGCAGACAGGAGCTGATCACAGCTGATTCAGCTGCTGTTCCTGGGACAGTTGGACTGAATGGACGGATCGATTCAGTGGAAACAGAATCTGTCACTGAGCAGAGTGTGAACCAGCATCAGATCAACACTGATCAAACTCAGGTCCGTCTGGTTCCCTCTGTCACTTCCTGTCACACTGACCCTGCTGCCCAGTCATGAGACTCGTGTGTGTGTGTGTGTGTGTGTGTGTGTGTGTGTGTGTGTGTGTGTGTGTGTGTGTGTGTGTGTGTGTGAGGGTGTGTGTGAGTGTGTGTGTTTGTGTATGTGAGCATGAGTGTGTGTGTGTGTGTGTGTGTGTGTATGTGAGCGTGAGTGTGTGTGTGTGTGTGTATGTGTGTGTGTGTGTGTGTGTGTGTGTGTATGTTCTATTGTTATCATCCCATTGTAAAGGTCAGACAGTCCGTCAGACTGTTTCCATGACTTCTTCAGCCTCACTGTTTACACTGTGGTCACACTATCTGTGTTAAAGCTCAAGAACTGTGTGAGAATAAAGGTAAAAGTACGGTGGCTCAGAGAGGTCAGTGCACTGCAACAAAACACACATGCAACTCAAAAAAATCATCTTCCCCAGTCTGACAACACGTAACACGCTGACTCCACGTCAGCCTGGAGCCGTTCCTGTATGTGACTGTGTTTTCTGTAGCTGCAGCACGTGTGTTGTTGATTCAGTGAAGATATTTCATTAGTTTTCTTTCCTCTGTTTGCTCATGTTGTTCTGTATTAAAGTGAAATGCTGACAGTCGCAGCTGGGACTGAGACTGTGAGCTCTGAGTTTCCAACAAGCTGCTTATTAACCCTGAGAGGGGAAAATAAAAATCCTCCCTGACCTCTGACCGGGTCTGAGCACCCGCTGAGGTCAAAGGTCAGCCATTGAAATGGTTAAACTCTCCTTTGGACAGAGATTAGCTTCAGTCCAGCCCTCTGGTCAAAGTTTAAGCTGCAGTCGACGCAATAATTTCACATAAAGCTTGGCCTCGTTTCATTCAGCTTACTGACCATAAACCACCCAGCTCTCACCTGCCAACTTTGATTTTCCAACGTTTGCATTTGTGTCATTTTCTGTTTTTTCATTTGTTGTTTGTTGTTCTAAATTCAGCTTCATCGTTATTTTTTTCTGTTCAGTCATTCTGATCATTGTTCACTTGTTAAATGTGATGCTTAGACACACTTGCGCACGCACCTGTGTAACTCGATATACAGCGTCTTCATAGCTGTCAGTGAACTGGGAGCGATCCGGGCTGTACCCAGGTTGAGGCTCGTGTTATTCATCACCTCTTGGCATTTGATGTGTTGAATCATCCGCAGCTGCTCCTCCCAGGTCTTCACTGGAAATCTGCTTCCTTTGAAAATCGTCCATGCCTGCCTCCTTCTCTGCAGGGCTCTGCTCACGCTGCCTGGGCAGAAACCTGAAACCGGTTTACAAACCACAAACCAAACTGTCAAAGTCCAACTGTGCTCAGTAAAGCAGACTGAAGGCAGTTTGGATCCTGACTCCTGTTAACGACACTAACAGTCTGCGGCCTCAGAGACTGCAGGGTTCGTTACAGACACGATGGGGACAAACGTTTACAGTTTGTCCTGAGGATGGCGCTGGAGGAAAGACCATAGAGTCAATGAATATAAAGGAATCATCCTCTGTGGAGCAGGAATAAAATGAGCAAAGTTCATGACAGTGTGACCTGTAGATTGGTGGCATTTCTGTTCATCTGAATCATCAGGATTATCTTCTGGGGACCACAGTTATCTAGAGTCGTTATGAGGACATGGAGCCACCAGCAGAGATGTGGACTGAGCTGCCCTGAAAACAACAACACACTGAGCCCATGACTGAAGTCACACAGGCTGATTTTCTTAGAAATGAACTGACAGTCACTGACTGGAAGAAAGGAACAGTAATGAAGGGTGTCAGAAAATGCTCAGCAGGAATGTAAACCATTCACAGAGGCTTTCAGGGCGAAACCATCGGAGAGATCCTTTAGAAACAGCAGGACTGAGGATATAATTACTCACTGTAATCCATAGTTTGTTCACCATTTAACACTGTTGTCCCAGTGTGTGCTGAGAGCTCTGAGAATGTATACAGTGTGAGAGTAATGTACAGTCAGTGGTCAGTGACTGAGAGCTAACCTCCATCGTACAGGATGCTGATACGACGACAGAGGCTCTGCTGTCGGTCTGTCGCTCGTTCACCTCTTTGGTCCAGACTGAAATATCTCAACATCCTCTGGTTGGACTGGTCCAAAATCAGGTGCAGACATTCATGGTTTCCAGAAGATCAGTCCTAATCCTCGGTTTCCAGCCATTTCTGGCTGCAGTTCCCTCCCTTCCCTCTGCTGAAGTCTCTGATAATCCCATTAGATTTAACAGTGTTAAGGTGAAGGTTATCATCTCTGCACAAGCTCAGACACCACCCTCCTACAGTGCTCGCTGATTCATCTGATCCTGTTACAGACACATCTAAATCGTGGCAGTTACTCATCACAGCGACCCTGAGGAACCGCCGGGTCAGAGCAATGTTACTGCTCTGCGAGAAGCCAACAACACGGACACGCGTGACCGCCATCATAGATAAATGCTGTACAACCTCACTGTGTGTGTGGGCACGTGTAACCGCTGTTAGCCGCTGTTAGCCTCTGTTAGCCATTGTTAGCTTCTGTTAGCCTCTGGCCTGGTTTGACTGCAGTAAGCTCATTGTGATGTTGGATCTATAGAAGCTGTGATTAGACTCACAAACACAAAGGCCTTTTCTTCGTTGGCGCTGGCATCCGTCTGCCTCCTCCAGCAGCTTATACCGCTGCAAAAGGTCGTTACCATGGAAACCAGCTGGTGGAAGGGTGGGTGGCAGATTTACATTCAGATTTACATCTGCAGTCACAGTGGGAATCGTTCGGGCTCACCTGGATGAAGCAAATCAGAGCGTCATCGGTTTGATTTGTGTTTGGACCAATCAGCAGTTACCTCAGCTGAATGTTGAAGTAATTCTCAAAGTAAGGATCAGGGACCTCCCGTGGTCCCTGACACATCCTCAGGGGTCAATCATCACTTTTTAACAATGAATTACATATATACATATAACTGAGACACAAAGAATGAAAAAAGAAGGGATGATAAATGGAAAAATGAACGTTTTACTCTTTACTTACAAGGTAAAAAGTTTTTCCCAAGCTTCAGTTTTGTCACCTGTCCTGTACCTGTAGGTGTCGGGTATTTACAAAATACCTGCCTGTTCTCCACAGTGAAGTCCCAGTAGGAACCAGTCAGTGTTTTACTGGAACCTGATTCATGCAGTGAAAAGTTCCTGTAACTCACAGGCTGGATCATGAAGTGTTGCCCATAACTCACAGACCGTCTTTGCCAGACTTGATGTTTCGGTCTGTAAATTTCCCAGAGTTCTCCTGCTCTGTGTTGAGAGGCCACGTGAGCCTGAGCTGCACTGTTCAGTCCAACGGACCAGTTAACAGTTAACAAAGCACCTGTGACACCTTTACCTGAGCTGAGCAGCAGAGAACAAACAAAGCAGTTTCTCCATCCATCACTCTCTCCATTTATCTCTCCATTTATCTCTCCATTCAGCCAACAGCAACACACCAGCAGCTTTATGTAGGTTCTGCCACCACACGCTCTCATTTTATTACATTTTTCCTGTTGCACGGTTGAAATATGATGTACTCTCATTTATCCTCATAAGTTCTCAAACACGGTGCTGGATTCTTGGATCAGACAGAGATTTACAGCTGCTGGAGGATGAATGTGCTCTTGTCTAAGCAGAGACTTACAGAAAACAATGTCAGACGGAGGCAGAGAGTCTCTCTGAAGCTTCACTGGTTTGAAACGTGAGAAACAGACCTGATGCTTCCTCTGCTCTTCAGTGCAACAAAAAGAAAAATAACTTTACAAACAGGAGTTTAAAATCTCTTCAGACCTTTTTGATTCATGTTTGATCAGCTGATCACGGACCGCATGTTTCTGTCTTTGTTGTCTTCCACTCGTTCTTTTCTTCGGTGTATCACTTCATCTCACTTGTTCTCGTTCTTTCAACGCCTCGTTTGTTTCATCATCACAGCTCGTGTCATTTGCTTCATTTGCACTGACATAAAACACAAAAACCATTGTGTTGTTGTTGTTTCAGTTCTGTCTCGTGCTTTTTTACTTTCACCACATTTACACTGCAGATCTTCAGCTGCTGAAACACATATGAAGACCTCAGTGTGAATCCTCCCACAGGCGTCTCAGAGGAACATGACACATGAAGCATGAACATGAAATAATGGCATCAATGGGAAAATGAATTCGTACATGGGAAGTCATGACTCAGGAGCGTCATACGAAGAACCCGTTTCATCTGGTGAGTCATGTTGGTTTCACTCAGCTTGGACCTCTCTCTGACCCGAGAGCTCAGCGCTCAGTGATCTGACAGCAGGAACTGCTGCATCATCCTGCCACACCCACGACCTGCAGTTATGAAATGATGTGGTACAGGTGTCCGGGAAAGGGGGCGGAGCCACCTCATAGGTGGAAACATCAAAATCTGGCATGATGAGTTCTTACAAAACTATGCAGGTGTTTGAGTTACCTGAAGAAGATGATTCAGATCTGAACTCTTAATTAGAGTTTTCAGTAAAAGCTCCTGAAAACTATTGGGTGGGGGGTTGTCGGGGGGGGGGGGGGTACATAGCTCAGGACTGTCAGATCAGAGACCGGGCTCACATTCAGACCCCCGTCTGTGTTAAACCAGACCAGGATCCTTCCCCGTCCTGAACCAGGAGCTGTGAGAGTCTGAACAGAACCAGTTTCACGATGCAGATTTACAGTTGTTCATGTGTAAAACACCAGTGTCTAAATATGTTTGTAGGATTACGTAATGCAGTCACTGAACCTGTGCTGACGCAGCATGGACGTCCAGAGGACACGGGACGGTACAACTAAACTCCACGAAGCAAAACTCATAACAAAGCGGCAGGTACTGACGGAGACGGGAGACAAGAGACGCTTAAAGGACGAAGCAGAAACACAGTGATACAGAAAATGAGATAATGTTCACTGATCACACTGATGTGTCCACAGCACGTACAGGTGAAGTCAGACCAGGACTCAGCTGGTCCATTTTCAGGCCCAGCCGCAGCACATCAGAGACGGAGACGTGCAGCACGTAACGTCAGCTCACATGCAGGTCAGAGCCATGTCTGTCTCACTGAAACAGCAGCGTGGTGTCCAACATGTCCAACGAAGACGTGGAGACGCTGCTGAAAGCTTTTAATGAATAAATTCACTTCCTCTAACACACTCTCTCTCTCTCTCTCTCTCTCTCTCTCCCACACACACAGGTTTCCTTAGAAAACACACTGCCAGTAACAGTTAAAGTGAGGTCACACACACACACACACACACACACACATTTATTCGTTTGTGAACACTCTCACACCTACACACACTCTACAATTTCTCTTGAAGTCATTAGGTTGCTGTGTGTGTGTGTGTGTGTGTGTATGTGTCAGTGTGTGTGTGTGTCAGTGTGTGTGTGTGTGTGAGTGTGTGAGTGTGTGTGTGTGTGTCAGTGTGTGTGTGTGTGTGAGTGTGTGAGTGTGTGTGTGTGTGTCAGTGTGTGTGTGTGTGTCTGTGTGTGTGGGTGTCTGTGTGTGTGTGTGTGTGTGAGTGTGTGAGTGTGTGTGTGTGTGTCTGTGTGTGTGGGTGTGTGTGTGAGTGTGTGTGTGTGTGAGTGTGTGTGTGCGTGTGTGTGTGTGCCTGTGTCTGTGTGTCAGTGTGTGTGTGTGTGTGTGTGTGTCAGTGTGTGTGTGTCAGTGTGTGTGTGTGTGTGTGTGTCAGTGTGTGTGTGTCAGTGTGTGTGGGTGTGTGTGTGAGTGTGTGTGTGTGTCAGTGTGTGTGTGTCAGTGTGTGTGTGTCAGTGTGTGTGTGTGTGTGTCAGTGTGTGTGTGTCAGTGTGTGTGTGTGTGTGTGTGTGTGTGTGTGTGGGTGTGGGGATAATTGAAAGCAGACGCTCAGCTCTCATTGGTCCGTGTCCTCTGATGGAGACTAACAGACTGGGCCTGTTTACACTTGACACGGCTCCTCATGCAGAGTGAGTCTGGCTCAAGAGCACATCAGCAGCAGAGAGAAACAGCTGGAAACATCTGGTGTGAATGTTTTTTTTCTGTTTTCATTCAGCAAAGATTGAATCTCTGTTCATGGTTTGATCTGATCTGACTCATTTCCATTTTTCCAAAAAGCAGCTCAGCTGATGAATGAAGCTGTAAATACAAACAGAACAGTGATCAAACACAGAACAGGGAGTTCGCCGCCGACGTGAGGCGGGTTCATCAGGTCCGACGGCTTCAGCACTGACTCTGACCTCGGTCACTGCTGCAGGCGCTCTGCGATCTGCCCCGGAGCATCACTGTCGCACGTCTGCCTGAGAGCTGGACTGAAGCCTCCGGGCCACAGGAGACGTTTGTCCTGAAGTCAGCAGCTCAGAGACGGAGCAGAGAAAGGACAGTCACATTGTTCCTGGAGGATTCGCTCGTCCTGTTCAGATCTGCAGCATCAGTGCGATGAGTCCACGCTGACGTCACAGACCTGTTCCACAGCAGGAAGCGTGGCTGATAACACTGAAGGTGTCGTCACAGTGCTGAACATGTGATAAGTTACTCCTGTGATTCACCTGAGGGAAACCATTCAAAACCTCAGTGGCTGGTCAGTGAACGTCTCTCCGGTGCGTTCGCTGTCGACATATTTTGCCACTTGTCAAATATGTAAATGAGCCATATTTCCAGTCACATGATCCAGTCACTTGCAGTTCAGTCGTATAGAAACATTTCTGGTTGTGAACGATGACTCAGTTTTTCCTGTGACCTGATTGGTCAGTTTCTGTTCTGTTGACAGTTTCTGCTCTGATGCTCGGACGTAAACCTGCTTCAGAGGTTAAAGCACAGTGTGTGTGTGTGTGTGATGTGTGTGTGTGTGTGTGTGTGTGTGTGATGTGTGTGTGTGTGTGTGTGATGTGTGTGTGTGTGTGTGTGTGTGATGTGTGATGTGTGTGTGTGTGTGTGTGTGTGATGTGTGTGTGTGTGTGTGTGTGTGTGATGTGTGTGTGTGTGTGTGTGTGTGTGTGTGTGTGTGTGATGTGTGTGTGTGTGTGTGTGTGTGTGTGATGTGTGTGTGTGTGTGTGTGTGTGTGTGTGTGTGTGTGATGTGTGTGTGTGTGTGTGTGTGTGATGTGTGTGTGTGTGTGTGTGTGTGTGTGTGATGTGTGTGTGTGTGTGTGTGTGTGATGTGTGTGTGTGTGTGTGTGTGTGTGTGTGTGTGTGTGTGTGTGTGTGTGTGTGATGTGTGTGTGTGTGTGTGTGTGTGGTGTGTGTGTGTGTGTGTGTGTGTGTGTGTGTGATGTGTGTAATGTGTGTGATGTGTGTGTGTGTGTGTGTGTGTGTGATGTGTGTGTGTGTGTGTGTGTGTGTGTGTATGATGTGTGTGTGTGTGTGTGTGTGTGTGTGTGTGTGTGTGTGTGTGATGTGTGTGTGTGTGTGTGTGTGTGTGTGTGTGTGTGTGTGATGTGTGTAATGTGTGTGATGAGGAAAAACAGGAGCAGCTTCAGCTTCACTGTCTGTGACGTTTCATTAGGTGGATTTGATTTCATTCACTCACCGGATTCAGGTAAGTGGCAGAAAAGAAAGCGTGTGTGTGTGTTTGTGGGTCACGACATGGCGAGAACACACACACACACACACCACAGTCCTGTTCATGATCACGCGGGGATGGATTCATTAGAGGGCTGATCTGACATGTCAGTGACTTTCACATACTGTTTGTCTTCTTCTTCTTCTTCTTCTTCTTCTTCTCTTCCTGTCACAGAGCCAGTAAAAATAACCTCGGAATTAACTTCCCTCACATTATTTAGTTTTGTTTTTCTGCACCAAACAACAATCAGACTGTGGGCACGGGTCCAGCTGTGAGCTTTTCTTGGCTCTGACATTCAGACTGTACAGCCCGTGTTAACACACATGTCCCGCGTGAACGGGAACTTTACACACATATCTTGAAAACTAATCCTTTAAGGCTGCGTTTTCCCTGAAGCCTCCTGAAAATAATTTCTTCTCTGCTGCTTGGGAGGTGAACGGTGCCCAAAAATGCTTCAGGGAAACCTGGGAAAGTTGCTTTCTGGATTTCAGCCGCTGTCATCATCTGAGCTGAGTGCAGCGCTGCTCAGCAGAGAGACGAGGAGCAGAGAGTCTGAAAGTTTCACAGGTTTCTCTCTGTCACGAAACAGAGACTGTGCAGCAGAAGTGTTTGGTTTTGGAGGTTTTCACCCTGAAGTTTTCACATTTTCCTGCACTTTTCTGTTCAGGTTGTAAAAGTCAGAAACTTGATTTTGTGCCAGAAACAAAACTATAAAAACAAAACATAAACACAGTGTGTGTGTGTGTGTGTGTGTTCACACTGTTTGTCATCAGATGAGGTTTTTCTACAGTGAGAGTCAGTTTTCTCACACTGTGTGAAATCCTTCACTCAGCTGTGAAAACTGACTCATTACTCTGTGATTCTTCATTTCACTTTCACTTTGACTGACTCGGTTCTCTGGATGTTCTGGACACAGGAATCTGTGTGTGTCTGCAGTGTTACGCTGAGACGTCCCGTCAGAAGGTCTTTGTCCAGCTGCCGCTCACATCAACATCTCATTACAAAGCCAGGACAGTGTCCACCAGGTCACACACACATTTATTTACATGTATACAGGACCAGTCAAAGGTTTTTCAGATTCAGTGGGTTTTTTTTATTTTTAATTTCTTTCTACATTGTAGATTCATACTGAAGACATCAGAACTATGAGGGAACACATATGGAATTATGTAGTAAACAAAAAAGTGTTAAACCAACCAGAATATGTTTTATATTTTAGATTCTTCGATGACAGCTTTGAACACTCTTTGCTTTCTCTCAGTCAGTTTCATGAGGTCGTCACCTGGAATGGTTTTCAGGTAACAGCTGGGACTCGTCAAGAGCTAATTTGATGAATTTCTTGTCTTGTGTGTTTGAGAACATCAGTTGTGTTTTGCAGCAGTAGGGTTGATACACAGTTAACAGCCCTACTGTTATAATCCATATTATGGCCAGATCCACTCAGCTAAGTAAAGAGTCCATCATTACTGTAAGACATGAAGATCAGTCAGTCCAGAAGATTTCAAGAACTTTGAATGTTTCCTCAAGTGCAGTCGCAAAAACCATGAAACGCTCTGATGAACCTGGCTCTCATGAGGACCGGCCCTGGAAAGGAAGACCAGGAGTTACCTCTGCTGCAGAGGAGAGGTTCATCAGAGCGACCAGCCTCAGACACCTCAGATCAGAGCCCACACAAATGCTTCAGAGTTCACATAGCAGACACATCTCAACATCAGCTGATCAGAGGAGACAGCGTGAATCAGGCCTTCATGGTCGAATTGCAGCAAAGAAACAACTATTGAGGAAGAACAACAAGAGAAAGAGAATTGTTTGGGCCAAGAAACACATGGAATGAACATTAGACCAGTGGAAATCTGTACTTTGGTCTGTTGAGTCCAAATCTGAGCTCTTTGGTTCCACCCGCCGTAGATGGTTCTACATGTGTGGTTCCCACTGTGAAGCGTGGAGGAGGAGGTGTGATGGTGTGGGGGGGCTTTGCCGGTGACCCTGCACCTCACACAACACAAACATGAAGCATGTGTTAGCGTTTATGACACAGTCTCTGATTTGTTCATCAGGTCCCAGTAAAACACTGGACACAAGGAAGAGACAACAGACCAGGCCACAGACCTCAGTCTCTCTGTGTGATTAAAAGAATTGAGTTGTCCCTAAGGAGCCTGTTTGCTTAACACTTCAGTTTAGTTATGAACTATTTTGTGGACATTTGGACCTTTTCAAAGTCTAGTTTAGTTAAGTTTTGTTCATAGTTCCTGTTTTATTTTGAAATCATAACCCTTGTGCATCTTGTCTTGTTCTACTTCCTGTCTTTGTCTTGTTTCCCTCCATCTGTGATTGTCTGTCCCGCCCTAATTGGTTTCACCTGTTGCCCATTGCCTTGTGTATTTAAGTCTCGTTGTCTCCCTGTGTCCTTGTCAGTTCATCTGTGTCCATACCCGAGTCTGTCTCTGTGTCTGTAACCATGTGTCTGTGCCACATCAAGTCCCCGTGTTTCCTCATGGTCCTGTGCCTGCTGGTTGTTTGAGTTTTGATCCCTTGCCCTGGACTCTTCCAGTGGTTTTGTGTTACTCTGCCTGTTTTGGGGATTTTGCACTTGCATCCTCTGTTTCCTCGTGTTCCTGGCTGCCTCAGTTTTGACTCCTCCTCCCTGTAACAGAATTAAAGTCAGAATGAAAGATTACCTGTGTGTGATCCACCTGTGTCTGTATGTTATATTATAAAATGACTTTATGATGTAGTTTCCCATGGCTGCATTTGACAAAGGTGCGTTTGTTTTCTACTCCTGTTGTGAGCTGCTGCAGTGCTGGACCAGCACATGAACCCATCTGTGGACTTGTCTTTATTCCAGATCACACAGAAGACGTGACGATAAATCCCTGCAGTGAGATTGTAACTGACACACAGTCTGGTTTTCATGTTGCACCATGTTGAACTAGCAGTGGAGATGTTTAACCATGAGAAGCTACATGTTAGCTTTCTCTCTCTCTCTCTCTCTCTCTCTCTCTCTCTCTCTCTCACACTCACACACACACACACATATTCAGTGGAAACAGTGTGTGTAATAAAGAGCGAGTGAGTGGTTCTGTAGCAGGATTTACTAAGTGTGTGTGTGTGTGTGTGTGTGTGTGTAGGTGTGTGTGTGTGTAGGTGTGTGTGTGTGTGTTTGTGTGTGTATGTGTGTGTAGGTGTGTGTGTGTGTGTGTGTGTGTGTAGGTGTGTGTGTGTTTGTGTGTGTGTGTGTATGTGTGTGTAGGTGTGTGTGTGTGTGTAGGTGTGTATGTAGGTGTGCGTGTGTGTGCGTGTGTGTGTATAAGTGTGTGTGTGTGTAGGTGTGTGTGTGTGTGTTTGTGTGTAGGTGTGTGTGTGTGTGTAGGTGTGTATGTGTTTGTGTGTGTGTGTGTAGGTGTGTGTGTAGGTGTGTGTGTGTGTAGGTGTGTGTGTGTAGGTGTGTGTGTGTTTGTGTGTGTTTGTGTGTGTGTGTATGTGTGTGTAGGTGTGTGTGTGTGTGTGTAGGTGTGTGTGTGTGTAGGTGTGTGTGTAGGTGTGTTGGTGTGCGTGTGTGTAGGTGTGTGTGTAGGTGTGTGTGTGTAGGTGTGCGTGTGTGTAGGTGTGTGTGTAGGTGTGCGTGTGTATGTGTGTGTAGGTGTGTAGGTGTGTGTAGGTGTGTGTGTGTAGGTGTGTGCGTAGGTGTGTAGGTGTGTGTGTGTAGGTGTGCGTGTGTGTTTGTAACTCAGGTTCACTGTGTTAAAATGTCTTGTGTTTATTTTCTGTAGGGAAAACGTGACTGTTGATCTGTTTGATTGATTTTTGATCTGTGTGATTGATTGCTGATGTGTGATATAACACTGGAACAATGAGAACCACTGTCAGTGCTTCAGGTGCATTGTGGGAAATGTAGGTGCAGGTTTTGACAAGGAAGAAGAATGTGTGAAATGAAGGAGATAACATCTCTGATTGTGATCTGTGAGAGCTGACAGTCTTACAGGAGGGACAGGGACGACCATGAGTCTTCAGCACTGAGCCTGACTCAGGAAACCCCGACTGCGTTAATCCAGACTCACCATCAGCTGCTGATCCACCCTGCTGACTTTACTCAAGTATGAGGTAAAAAAAGTACTTGAGTAAATGTACCCAGTTACTTTCCACTTCTTCTTCTCTGGTCCCTGAAGTTTCTCCTGTTCCAGGACTTTCAGGAACTTTAGTTTCCTTCTTTCTGTCTTGAATCCAGGAACAGTTCTGAGGTTTTTCTCTTTGGACACAGAAAATCATTCAACAGCATAAAACACAACATGTCGCTGTGGATCAGGGGAACTGCCCACGAGTCTCCCACCAGTGTATTTATAACAAGCAAGATAATCCTCTCTTTGTCTCCTCTCCTTGTTTCCTCTCCATGTCATCTCTCCTTGCTTCCTCTCCTTGTCTCCTCTCCTTGTTTGAATTGTGTGGTTTGTGGTAGCAAAGAAATGAAGACGCCCCATTAAGAGATTTTCTGCTTGTCAGTGCTGTGTGTGTGTGTGTGTATTTTGTGACTGTATTTGTGTGTGTTTTGTGTGTGTGTGTTTGCATGAAAGCCAAACTCCAGCAAAGAGGAGGGGAGGAGGAGGTGCGAGGATTTATTGCAGAGCTAAACTCTTATCTTCCTACAGAGGGAGGACACAAAGTCCACATTATATAAAAGTCCCAAAGGAGTGTGTGTGTGTGTGTGTGTGTTTGTGTGTGTGTGTGTGTGTGTGTGTGTGTGTGTACATGTCTTTCACGTTTATGTGGACAAGTCTCAAAACCATCATTGTGAGGACATTTTGACGCTGTGAGGACATTTTGGCCAGTCCACACAACTTTAAAGGGCTGTTTCAGAACTGAGTTCATGTACATTGTACATACACATATACATTTCTGTCCTGTGAAGAAAACCATTACATTCTCTAGATAAAGGTCTTGGAAGACAAACAGGAGCTCTCCTCACAGACCTGGGGCCCAGGTGTGATGTTGGACCTTCTTGGAAACATCTGACCAAACTACTGAGGAAAATCTGTCTGTTTTTCATTCACCATGTGTGAAACCACTGAGTCAGACATGGTGCAGCGTTTTCCCCAGATTCAGCCTGATATGTTTGGTATATTTGGAAAGTATTTGGAAACACAGGTGTGTTACCTGTTGGTTGGTGGGAGAGACAGCAGACTGAACCCCAATAAGACTTTGATCAGGATTTTGTCTTATTTGTGCGTCAGAGTGAAGCAGCAGCGATGATGAATCCAGCCTGACAGCACTGATGAACATCAGTCATCATCCGACCACGAGACTCTGGTGTTTCCTCTCCTGTGACTGTCAGTCACGTCCCTGCTGACTCCAACACACCCGGCTAAATTTAATGCCCCTGCTGTCATCCAGTGTCAGCTGGCTTTGCCTGCAGGAACCACCTGCGTGACGCCACCAGCTGGAAACACTGAGCAAACATCAGCTCACTCCTCTGAAACCGAACGTCCCCGAACCGCTCAGAGCCAGACCGCCCCGCTGTCACAGCAGGAAATCAGACTGCGTGTTTCACATCCCTTCACACCGTCGTCATGTTTAAATTCAGGCTGACAGCTGAGTGTGTCGGAGCGTCCCGCTGAAGACGTGTGACACCTTTAAACCCAGTGGTCTCTCCCTCTGCCTCTGTCTCCCTGTGTCCTGTCACTAATAAAATACACAGGAAATAAGTGAACACAGCCAGTGACACTGTTACTCAGTGTGACCTCTGCATGTATGACGACACACTGTGATGATGAAACATAAATTTAAAATCCAAAAAAAGCTAAAGGTCACAGAAAAAGGTGAAGTTCATGAATCACAGCAGCGGCTGGCAGGAGGCAGCTACACTAACAGTAACAGTCAACAGCTGGACGTAGCAACAGTGCTGCTAACAGTTTGGTCCTTTACTTTCTTTCCATGTGAACATGATGGACAGAACAGGAGAACATGTCTTGCTGTGACCTGCTCGGCCTGGTTCCTGTGGTAACCGGGACAGTTAGTGATGCTTCAGTCTGCAGAACCAAAGTTCAGCAGCTTTGTGAGAAAGTATCTGCTTCTCTGATCAAACATCAAAGCTGTCAGACACCTGTGGACAGAAAAACCGAAGGACACACCGCAACTACGACTCCCAAGATCCATTTCACTGACAACCAGCCAATCACAGAGCTTCACCCTCTGTAACGTGTTCTGCTGAAGTTAAAGATCATAAAGATGTTAAATACCAGATGTTTACAAGCTTCTCAGAATTCCAAGAGCAGATGTTGAGCTGCAGACTTCTTGTAGTGAGCCACAGAATGGCCTCCCATGTACGACAGGAGAAAATGTGCTGAGTGTCCACCACAGTGTTTGTCAGAGTGGTCAGCTGAGACCATCAGGGCTGTTCAGGGGGTTTACAGCTGAGTGATGAATAACTTCATAAACCATAATTTCATTCTGCAGAACTGATCCCGGTCAGCGAATGTACAGATATGACTAACATACAGTATAATCATAGGCCTCTCTCCCCACTATTGTCTCCCACATACAGTGTAAACATTAAATCCTCCCACAGACTCCAGAGGGAGCGAATCTGATCAGCTCTGTGTGTGTTTGGCTCGTTAGCAGATTCCTCGTTAGCCTGTAGGCTACAAACACTGTGCTTTCACAAAAGAGACGTGATCTTTCCTGTGATGGTTTCTGAGGATGTCAAACTCTGGAAGGTTTCACAAGACAAGGTGAAGAAAAACGAAAGTTTTCTTCTTCTGTCTCATCTGACAACTCCTCTTATTTACACTGAAACCGTTCAAGTCAGGAACCGGGTCTCTGTCCCCCTGTTCTCCAACTTGGACATCTGTTCACATCCAGAACAGGATGAGGACAAATGACAGTTTCTGCAAATGTCTCAAAACAGCACCTATACATGGTCCAGTGGTTTGTGTCTAAACCTTTAACCAAACCTCAAAACGGCTACGAGTGTGAAAGGAGTCTGTGGTCCTGTTGAACCTCCAGAGACCTGTCACCTGCATCTGAGAGGTCTGGACTCTGGGGACAGTCAGTAGACCTGTCCCAGATCAGGTCAGAGGTCTGGTCAGTTCAGAAAAGATCAGACATAAAAAAAAAACTTGGTTTGTTGATAGAAGAAACAGAAGGCCAGTGTAAAGATCTGAGGACGGGACTGTTCATCCACTGTGACAGTGAGCAGTGATGGGTTCATCCTCTGTGACAGTGAGCAGTGATGGGTTCATCCTCTGTGACAGTGAGCAGTGATGGGTTCATCCTCTGTGACAGTGAGCAGTGATGGGAGGTCGTGAGCAGCAGCAGCAGAGGTTTGGCTCAGGTTGGTTGTCAGACCACACCTTCTTTTCCTCTCTGTAACTTCTCCATCCTCCTCCCTGCCTTACCCCTCAGGCAAGTTCCCCTCCCTCCCCCTCTCCCTCCCTCTCTCCCCCTCCCTCTCTCTCACCTACGCAGGGTGTCTCTCGCCCGGTCTTGCGGGTTTGGCAGAGTGCGATGTTATTGTGCTCTGTGGTTTTGGAGGAACGAAGCGAATGAACCTCCAGCACGCCGAGTCATCAATCAACACAATCTGTCACCTAAATCATGGGACGAGTCATCATGGGGGGTGCACGGGTGTGTGTGTGTGTGTGAGTGAGTGAGTGTGTGAGAGCGTGTGTGAGTGTGTGTGTGTGTGTGTGTTGCTGTGGCCAGATGTCATCACAACAATCAGAGGAGGAAAAATAAAATCTTCCAGGGTGAGAATGATTTTTTCTGCTCCGCTCGTCTTTAAAGGTTATTTAGTTCAAGCCAGAGCACATTAACTTTTCCATGAAACACCATAACTTCAAACAGTGGAGGCAGTTCCAGTTTTCATAGGTGGAAGGGAAAAAGGATTTGGTGCTTTTTGTGCAGGTTTATAAAACAGAAATATTTATAGCAATTAAAATTAGTAGGGTGTTCATTCTATCACTTAGTACCAATAATGGAAAATACTCCATTACAGCTTCCTATGGTCTGATGGAACAGAATACAAACAGGCGTGTGCCTGCACCGTCACAGAGGAGCTTAAATAGTCCCTTTAACGTTCACTTTCTCCCTTTAACGTCCCTTTTAAAGGTTGTTGAAATCATCTACTTCCTCTGCTGCAGTGAAATTCTGTGATGTTTCCACTGAAACTGCATCAGGTCATCAGGTGGAAACGTCTGACACACCGGAGCCTGACCGATTTGGGATCTTTGGAAACTGAGATCATCACTGGAATTTAAATGAACTTCGGAAACAGCAGGAGTTCGTGGTTCTGACTCGACACCAGACATCTGTACTGTCTGTAGATGTGTTTTTAATGTCAGAAAACTGTCGCTCTTACGTTTTGGCCCCCTGGTTCTGCCTGGTTCCTCCTGGTTCCTCCTGGTTCCCCTGAAGCCAGAACATTTAGTCTGAATGTTCCTGATCAGTCTCATTCTAAAAACTACAAACATTAAAACTCTACAGAGCTGAGCTGAGCTCTCTTTGGACTTTGGAGTTTTAATTCCCGGGTTAGAAATGTCGACGTCACAACATGGCAGCCCCTCGTGGCCTGGCATGACCTGGCCTTGAACGACCTGGAATGGTCTTGGATGGCATTGTATTGCTTTCACTGGTTGGCTGGCACTGGGTACGGAGCAGCGGTCATAAGAGCATTAAGACCTTAGGGCATTGTTTGATGGAGCATGAATGAACAGAGAACAGCTGGGTGGCGTAACGCCTCAGTGCTGATTGTTCCTGAAGAATAAAAACTTGAAAAGAATCTAAATGATCCCACCTGGCTGCCGTCCCCAGATCAGAGCTGTTAGGTAACCGTCTTCTCCTCAGTGACGTCGGTGCCGAGGCGCCGACCGGCCGCGGCTGAAAATCACACAATCATGATCCGGGTGTATTTAACGAACGCTGTTCAAAAAACCCGCAACTTCCTGTTTGGTGTGTTGTTAGCCAATCGCCTCAGCCTCATCCCGTAAACGTCGAGTGTTTTGCAGAACTACCTGACCACAGGACATCAATAAAGAACAACTGTCTTCATCTCCAGCAGGTTTCAAAATCTGCAGAGCTGAAGCAACAGCAGAGAGTTTCAACATGTCCAGCAGCTGCAGGTGAAACTCGGTGCATCGGTTCAGGGTCAGACACAGGCCGGAGAGGGACCCATAGATCCCCACAGGTCTGATGGCACCGACCTCTGTCCTCTGATGTAGATGATAAAGTGACCAAACCAGATGCTGAATCCAAACACTGTAGAGACCAAAGGTCCAGTTCCAGTGTCCTCCACCACAGACTCACAGACCTCTGGGGGTTCAGGATGGAAAGATCTTTTTTTTCGGAGTGTGTCGCTGTCTCATTTTATTCCTCAACAGTTTGTTGTTTCAGCTTCTTCAGCATGTGAGGGATCATGTTGGATGGTTGGGGTTCTGACAGGATAAAGGGCTGATGCGATGGTGTTTCTCACATCGAGAACAACCTGTTTCTGCGGGTTGGCGTTGGACACGTCATCCTTCGACGCCAGCTCTACGTGCAGTTTTTTGTTCGTCCGCCTGACGCGCGGCTGACGCTGTTTGAATCGGTGGTGTACGCAGGAAGTTTCCCTGTAAAACTGAGCCTCACAGACTGTGTGAGCTCAGTGAGTCCAGCAGAACACGATCAGCCTCAGTTAGCGTCTCCTATCTTTTACACACTCTCTCCTCAGTTACACTGCAATGAATAAAGAGGCGTGAACACTCACACAAATCACACACACACAGTGTGATGTTTACAGTGATCCAGGTTTGATCAGCGTTAAGTTCACTTAGTTAAATATACACTGATGCTCTGAAACACACTCAGACTCACACCAGGCCAAGGTCAGAGTTAAAACAACAAATGTGCACACACACGAAACCACAAGAGTAACACAAAAATGTGTGTTGACTGTAACACTATGCCCCACTCACATTTTTTGTTGCACCCCCGAGTCAGACAGGCTGAATCTGGCCTGACTGAGCAGAGAGGCAAAGCTCAGGCCTGGAGCTCGTGTCACATCTGACCGGAGGAACAGGCCAAAGCCACTGAAACCTGATCCTGGGAGGTCACTTCAAAATGTGACCTGATGGTGGCGCCGGATGAAAAGTCACAGTTCATCCTGAGGGGACGATGAACGTCTGAGCCACATTTCATCACAGTCCATCCAACAGACACTGAGACGTCTCAGTCCGGACTGAGGTGGACGAGCATCCTGGATGCTGAATGGACCTGCAGCTTATCAGATTCACATCATCACATTACAGCACAGAAAACTGTCATCACTGTTGTTGTAACTGTTATTATGGTGAAGAATTTTACCTTACCTTACCTTATACCTTTAGAGAGAAGTTTGTACATGTACATTATGAGTCGCTGCAGTGTTCCTGCAACAGTTCTAAGGAGATAACAATAAAAGTCCAGTTCCTGTAAAATACCTCGAACACTTAATGTGATAAATCTATAACATTCCTGTGATACTTCAGTAATATTTCAGATCACAGACTCACAGACTGACGACCACGAGAGAGCAGAAGGCGTTAGATAAAACCCACAGTATAAAAATTCAGTGATTGGAGAAGCTGGAGGTGGAGCAGGGTGAGAAAACCAATTCCTGAGCAGGACTCAGGAAACGTGTCCTGGATTTAATAATTCAGAAAAACTTCTCACAGTCACAGGTTTTTTTCTCGCCTGGTCCGTTTTTCTGGTCTCACTCTGGGAGGCTTGGATCGGGTTTTCACTGTTATCTAACGGGCCTCCCCTGGTGTGACACGAGATGTTCTGCATCTCTTTCAGTCTTGTTCCTATGTGGGAGGGAGGGGGGAGGGGGAGGTGGAGGGGGGGGGGGGGGGCAGTAGAAACTAAAGAAACAGTGTGACTGTTAATACTTCACAGTTTATTATTACGAACCAGAGATTTAAATTTGAGTCTTTACTCGTTTTACAAATGTGCCCTGGGTTTTAAAACTGCCCCTGCGTGCTGTGACCGCTCTGCCTGTGGCCTCTCCGGCTTTCCGTACCTTCCTGCAGGATGTCAAACTTTCATTCATCTCTACCAGGACGTTGTTGTGTGTTGTGACGTCATTAATCCCAGCGAGCAGGGGCATGATCGTGATTCAGCTTCGACCTGCTCTGTGTGTGTCTGCTGGAATTAGAAACTCTGCTAATCCACCACTGCTGACTGCCAGTCTGTGATCAGCACACACACACACACACACACACACACACACACACACACACACACACACACACACACAGAAACAAACACTTTGCAGCCTTTAAATAGTAAAAACCCTGAAACAATGAGGAGGGAATGTGAGAGCTGCCGGAGGATTTTCAGCCTCGACTGTTTACGCCTCTCATTACTACCGAATCGCCGCCTCTCAGCTGCTCCGAGTGTTTTCATGATCTTGTCATCTGGTGTATCTGCTGCTCTGTGGTTCACCACTGTCCTGTTAAATCACCAGAGTTTTCTCTTCAGCCCAGAGCTATAATTGTGGTGCAGAAACAATCTGTGGAAAACAAATAAACTCCTGTGTACGAGGCCGAGCTGCTCCTCTCTGAAAAGCCCTTTAATCTGCTGACTGATTGAATCAATAAAACTCGGAGTCCTGTTGTGTGATTCTCAAACCAGTAATTACCTTGTCATAACACTGGGTTGTTTCAGTGTTTTGATGGATGCTGAACTAATATTGTTGTTGCCGCACTTTAATTAAGGGCAGGGCTGGCAGCCAATCGGGAGGAGGCTGCGTGAGGGGGAGAGGGTGGGGCTCACGCGTTTTGACCCACCATTGGAGGTGTAGGAGGTGTGATGTCATGGCGATGATGTGACATGGCGTGTTGCCTGCACAGGTGTACGGCGGCAGGGCTGATGTGGGGCGTAGCCACGGCAACAGATTAATGTGGCGTCATTATGGGCTCAGCCTGGTAATTGTCTGGTGTCACAGCACAGACGGCGAGACGATGTAATCCAACAACACCTTCACCTGAGAGGTTGTCTGAGGCCTGTTTCTGTTTTGGGGGGTGATGTGGACCCCGCCCGCCTCACGCCCACTCACACATGAACTCACTTATCTCCAGGTGCAAACTCTTTTTGTTGTGACGGATTTTTCTGACTGTGAGATGTTTTGCTGCACTTTTATTTTGAAGTTTCTGTGTTGAAAGTTTTCACTGGATCCTGATTCAGAGTTTCACACACGTTCTGAGAGTCGCCCTGACGGAGGCTGAGCGCTGAGACAAGCTGCTGAAAGTTTTTCCACAAAAATCAAAACTTCACCTTAAAGACTTTTTTCCAGAAATAGCATCAGAGGTTAGGACTTAACCGCTGCTGAATTAAAGCGGCACTAAAGGAGTTTTCTTTTCCAGAGGTGATGACAGCACTGACATATCATTATCCTTGAAGCTGACATGTTGAGCTTGATCTCCAACAGTTTCTTATTTCCACATCCAGCAGCGTCAGATCTGGAGTGGTCTCTGAGTCCACCTGAGGACTCTCAGTCCAGTGTCCCCTCTCTTTTAGCTCAGTGTTTGGTCTCCACCGGCTCCTGAGGGAAATCTCGGGCTCTTCAGCTGCTAAATGCTGCTCCATGTTCAGCAGCTGCTCTGACTGGGTCTGTCTGCTGTTTGCTGCTCAGCAGGTCGAGGACAGAGGCTGAACCAGACAGGAAAGGCTCTGCAAAACCAAAAGCAGGAGCTAAAAGAGGCTGATGGAGACGTGGGTCTGTGGATTCCTCACTGCCACAGCGAGTTCTACGTTTCATTACAGAAAATCATTTGAATCTTTGTAAAAAATAAAAGTATTGATTCGAGCAGAGTTCACGTCTCAACACGTTTAATGCAGCAGACTTGCTCTGTTCCTTTTTCAGAGTTACATTATCATGGTAAGGAGTTCCTTCTTTTTAAATGAACCTGTGGTTACCGTGACATTACCACATGACAATAACATACCAAAGTTATGACTGTCAACTAAAACACACAAGCTGAGAAATACCGAAAGTAAAATCTGAGATTAAACAAAAACTCATCTGCTGAGGAAATAAAACTATAAATCCTGTGTTTCTGTTCATTTTCAGTCGGGCACTTTTGGCTGCTGTTACCGATAATCATTAATCAATCAGAGGAAATCATAAGCCATGAAAAAATAATTTGTTCATTTAACTTGCACAGACTCTACCTTCATTTATCACCAGTGTGGTCAGGAACACCAGAAGCAGAACTGGGACAGAGTAAAGACGTAAACTGAAACTAATAAAAACCACAATGAAGACTAAACAGACCAAACTGAAACTGAAATAAAACCTTAAAAGACAAGATGAAAGGTCCTGAGGTAAAGTCACGCTGCACCTTCTGATGGACAACTCTCACATCTCACGTCCTTCATGCTGTAAAACTACGAGCAGCAGTAAAGTAGAAGTAAACACAACAGAAAAACTCGTGATGTCAAAGAGCATTTCTGCACATCAGGTGGACAATGGCATCACAAAGAGGCTGACAGGACGAGAAGACAGAGAGGGACGTCAGGATGAGACAAAAGATGAGACGACAGAGAGGACAAGATGACACAGAGAGACAGACAACAATACGACCAGGCGACAGGGACAAAATGACAGAGGGATGACAAGACAAGAAGACTTGAAAAGAGACAGGAACAAACAGAAAGGAGGACACAAGAAGACAACATGACAAGACGGTGAGACAGCATGGGGTCACAGGTGGAGGAGACTGGAAAGAAGACACAACATGGAGGACAACAAGACAACAGAGGACAATGCGGTGAAATGATGCGGAGGACAACACAGAGACGACACAGATTATGACGCAAGGCTCAGCCCTGAAAACACCACTGCATCTGTCCCGTGAGGCTTCTGTCCAGGACTGCCGAGCTCTGTGTCCCACATCCGTCTTCAGTAAAAGAAGCTGCTGAAATGTTAAAACCATCCGTCTGCAGGGAGGAAACTGGGCTCTAATCCCTCTGATCCTTCACAGAGGAGCAAACCTCACCGTCACTGCCATGTTTCTGACAGTGGAGGATCGTCCTGCTGACTTCATCACCGCCGGCCGCTATCGCCGCGATTTATGAGAATGCATTAGTGTTAACCTTCTCTTCCAGGCATTAACACGCCTGTACGGAGAAGTTCAGGGTTCAGAGGTCGTGATAACAGATTGTGCAGAAATTAAGCAACGTGCATTAAATGTTCATCCTTATCTGAGCTGTAAATTCAGCGAGACACTGAGGTGTAGAGGAGGCTGGAAGCTGCTGGTTCTCAGCATTTAGCAAGAAATGTCAAAGCTCAGAGTGAAACTCCTGCCTCTGAAATATGCACATCTCCGTTTACATCACTTCACCCTGAATAAGAAAAAAGATCAGGGAGCCAAGAGGCCAGGGGCCCGGGGTCAGAAGCTCTGTGTGAAGTGACTGTTCATCTTTCTCATGCAAAAAACACAGAACGACCACAAATAGACGGTGTGTGTTAAACGTTCACGTCCGTGAGCCTCGAAAACAAAGCGTTGTTACCTGTGACACATTTTCACTGGCTCCACGTCTCTGGGTCAGAAACCATCAACATGAAAATGAAGAAGAGCTAAATAAAGGATCCGTCGCTGCACGACAAGGAAACAAAACTGAAGAAAGAAGGAACAAAGCAGACAAAAACAAAAAAAGACAAAAAACAAACAATGATCTGGTTTCATTTTCCAGAATTCCAGTGCAGTGACAGGTTCATTTGGATTAAACACTGGTTGAAATTCTGTTTTAGCAGGTGCTCACTCAGGTTTTTAGGATCAGCTACAACCAGATTCTGTCTCTATAACACTGGAGCTTCTGCTCAGTCTGCAGCAGAATATGATGTAAACATGAATACATCAGCCACAATCATCACAATCATTTGAAAATTTATATCCGACACTTTCCAGAAAATCAGGGTTTTAACTGAAGACTTTAATTAACTGAGGATTGTTTCACTCTGATGGAATTTAACTTTTAAAGGAAGCAAAACAAAACAACAGGAATCATTTCTGTGTTTAAAGGTCACGCATTGTTCACTGGTTCCACACGTCTCCGCCCTTCTGGTTCTCACTAAAGGTCAAAGATCACAGTGTGTCTGCTGTGGTGATCATGTAAACAAACAGCAGCCCACAGCGCCTCTGATGACTGTCAATCATCAGTCACTCCCCGCCCACCCACAGATGGCCGACAGCTCGTGGTCGTGACATCAGAGAAGGAGACGTCGGGGGTGTTGTCTGAGTGGGCACAAAAGGTCAGTGTTTACTTCTTTGTTTTGTGTTTTGGACTTTTTGTCTGGAGACGTTTGGTGCTGGAGAACAAAGTCACATGATCTTTAGACTTTAAAATGAGAGGCTTCATCTTCTGGAGCAGTGGTGGAAGAAGCGCTCACATCAAACCGCTGTTTCCTCTGTGGGGGGGTGAGCAGTGTGGATGGAGCCAAACACGCGCACCAGTCATTCGTACAGCTCCCACCGCACAGAGCGAGCGGCCACACTGGCTTTATATTCATTCAGACATGTTAACATTAAAGTCCGTATTTGTCCACAGCCCTGGGCTCAGCAGGCCACGTCAGGCCCGTCTCTCATGACCTGACAGTGTCTCAGATTTACCTTGTCTGTCTACACCCATGTATGAATCTGAATCAACACAGCTAAACCACACACTGTGGACGGCTGTTTGTGTTAGACCGTGGACAGTGAAGACCTGGAGGAGGTTTGGTGCTGAGGTCCCATCAGGACCTGAGCTCTGGGGCTCAGTGTGTTGGAGGAGCTCTGTGTGCTGTGACCTTCAGGCCTCTGAATCACTTTGGTGATGTTGACCATTGTTTTAACTGTTTCATGCTGACTGGAGGATTTTTAAGCTCCTTACTTGTGTTTGCTGCCTCGCAGCTTATATGGACGCTTATATAACTCCGACTGTTCTCAGGCCAGTCTTTGTGTGTTATTGTGCGGCCATGACGAGCAGGCACATGGTCCTTAAGAGGATTCAGCGTCTGTGTCTGCCAAACACGACTCTGCAGCTGTTTTCATTTTCTGGTCCTCAGGCGTCCTTCGTCCTCCCTGCCGTCCATCATGTGTCTCACTCTCTCGTCTCTTCTGCTGGTAAACGCGAAAGAGGAAGTCAGAGAAACCACTTCCTGCTTCTTCAGAGTTTTAGTTTTTGTGCTGATTCACTGCTGCTCTGGATGCCACGGTTTCCAACACAAAACAGTTACACTCCAAAAATATCACTCACTGTTTCACTGAGTTTTTAATTTCACACCTTGAAGGAAAACAGAAAGGCTGCAGAGAGGTGAGATTATTTCAGCAGGACAAGTCAATGTCTCAAGACAGTGCCACCAAGAAAACACTTCAGAGAAAGAAAGAAAGAAAGAATTAGATTCAAGTAAAGTTGATTTGGAATTTTTTTAAAAAGTATAAAATATACTTAAAATAAACCTAAGTACTTAAGGTAACAGTACTCATTATCAGGGTTAGAATATGTGTTTGTATGTGTCAGTTTAATGCTGCAGATGGAGCAGATGGATTGATTTAAACTGCTTTATGTGGAGCTGGGTGAGTACAAGTATATAAAAACTCAGAGTAGTCTATAAGTACCTCCTGTAGTGAAGTACAGTATTTGAGTAAAAGTTACTTTCCAACTGGCTTTTTAAGCTTTAAAATGATGTCTTGGTTAAAACAGATTTTTTTGCAGTGTACTTCATGTTTGATTCACTCAGAATTTCTCTGAAATCGGATGTAAACATTATAAACACACACACTCAGTGTCTCAGCACTGAAGAAGTTCCCTCAGACGCTGCTCCAGGCCTCAGAGTAACTTACACATACAGCAGCAGAAAAACTGCTCCTGTTATTCACTTAATAAAGTGTCAATACTGTCAATACTGATGCATTTATTGATAGATTGATTAGAGAGGAGCAAAGAACAGCTCAGTTCATTTTATCTGGAATATTTGGAATATATATTTTTTTAGTGAAATCCTGGAGCGTTTTCCTTCTTTGAGCCGGGGTTATTTCTGTTGTGCATTTCCCATAATGCACCTGGATAGTGACTCTTCATTAAAGCCTCCCTGCCTGCTAAACATGCTGCGTATCAGACACGTGTAACTCATTTTTCCGAAGCTCCTCAAACACTACGGACAGGATAAGTCAGCTGGTCTGAGTGTGGAGCTCATCACTGCTGTTTTAACATGAAGATATCAACACGCACACGTTCTTCATGTATTTCTCCACATAGAAACACACTGATCTTATATCAGCCGAGCTGCGACTATTGTTTTCTTCATGAGTTTAATCTGCTGTTTGTTTTCACTTTTTTTAATCCCTTTTTTGATAAAATGTCAGGTGTAATCAGGTATTTATACAACACGTCTCTGCTCTACAGCCCACTCACATGTCTCAGTCACACAGTGATGAATCAGCATCAGGAGCAGTTAGAGGTTCAGTGTCTTGCTCAAGGACACTTCAACTCACTTCAATGATCCAGGAACAGTTTCTGATCAATGTTCTGTCGATTGACTGATCGATTGATGGATGTATCATGGAAATGAATCATGAATTAAATTTATTAGTCACTTTAAAACAAAAACATCCACGATGATCTTTGAATTTACAGACGATTCGTCGAACACTTGCTCTGTCTTGATGTGGTTTGTTGTTCCAGCTGGTTTGTGTCCTGATGCTGAACAAGAAACACACACACACACACGCACACACACACACACACACACACGCACACACACACACCGTGGGTTCAACAGCCTGCAGTTTAACACAGTGTCTCAGACAGCGGAGTCAAGCTCTCAGGTCTCCCTCGTACATACAGAAAACCTTTTGTCTTGTGTTTGTCGACTTCCTGTTGTGTTGTGGTGGCAGACTGTCAGGAGTCTCCGCTCCATCAGCTCGAGGTCGTCGGCCCCGTTTGAGCTTGAGCTTTGTCCAAAAACAGAAACCAGAAGAAAAATATCTTCCTTCACTCCCTCCTTCTCAGAGGATAATTCACTTTTTCAAACATAGTCTGAGGTTTTCACCCTATCTGTCTCTCTCTCTGTCTTTCTGTCTTTGTCTCTTTCTCTGTCTGTCTGTCTGTCTGTCTGTAAATGTGAAACAGTTCTGTCGACAGGTGACTTTAACCTTTGAGCTGAATAAGGTTTGTGGATTCACAGGCTCCAGTGTAAAGGTGAGTTCTGCCCATCTGTACCTGCTCCGAGGAAAATTAATACAATATACAATAATTCAGGTGATTGACAGGAAGCAGAGATCAACCTGATGCAGCTTTATAATGCAGCCTGTGATTTACAGTTTGATTTCACTGTCTGAATCAGGTACCAGTAAAATTCTGACTGGTTCCCACTGCTTCTTAAATGGAGGAACGTTTGTTTTCTACTGCAGCTCAGTGTGAAGCAGATCAGTGACTGAAGCAGGAAACGTGATGATGAATCCCTGCAGTGAGGCTGTAACTCAGCTCCCCTCTGTCTTTCCTCCCTCACACCACAGTGATGTCTGTTAACGAGAGAAGCTACAGCATGAAGCTTTGTATCCGTGTTCTGCTGTATCTCCTGTTTATAATGTTACCATCAGTTACAGTGTGTTGAAGCACAGGCTCTGTGTGTATTCTTGGGTCATGTGTTTAATGCGATCCTCACATCAGAGCAGGAGTAGTAGCCGGAGGCCTCCAGCAGGGGGAGCGTTGAGCTGTCGGCTCGGTGTAGAAGAACCTCGCTGAGGAAAGTTTGTGTTCTTCCATACAAATCTCCCCTTTTCAGGTCTGAACGCCTTCATAACGACGGCGTATAGCGATGAATGTGTTGGAAGAATGTGTATTCCTGCTGGGGAAAGTGTTTGTGACCGTGTCTTGTTGAGTAATGAGGTAAAGTGTGTAATGACATGAAGCCTGTTAGCTTCAACAAACGTTCCTCCGTTAGCTAACCCCCGAACCGCGCTGTGCCACTGAGTGTGTGTATGGTTTGTGTTGTATATTGAAATACAGTTAAAGGAAAATGGAATGAGCTCTTTCAGAGAGAGCTAGCTTTTAGCCTCTTGTGGTTTCTGTGTATTTTGTGACTTCTGTGTTTCACGTTAGCATGAGCGACTGCTCCATTGCTGTGAATGCTGAGCGAGGTAACTGTGTCTTAACTGTCACTTTACTGTTTACCAGTCATTACTGAGCTTTTCAGGGCTCTTACGTGGGCAGCAACATAATGTGATGCCCTTCACTTCTTTTCACTCTTCAGTTACTCAGTAAGAAGAAGCTGGTTAGCATCATTTCACGTAAGCGTCAGTGTTCTTACTCAGGATCGGTTGTTCTCCACAGGTTTCTTCTTGTGATGGATCAGCTCCCTCTGTGGAAACTGGTTTTCATACTGAAAACTCCAGCACTGCCCTTTAACAGAGCGACGGTGCAGGGTGTTTAGTGGTGCCTGACGCTGCTTTGGCCCAAGGGCACAAGGTCAGAGACTTTAGTCATGATACTCTGTGTTCTGACTGCGAGCGCTGCCATTCCTCAACAGATTTATGTTGAAGAATATGTTCTCCCATATGAAGCCTTTCTAACAGAGAGCAGCCTGATCTGTGATAATCCCCTCCACCATCTTAATCTCCAGTAAAAGTGAGGGAAATGGGCATGTGATTGCAGGGGCTGATGGGAAACCCACAGTGGCGTGTTTGTGTAGGTGACATTTTCACAGCTCCAGTCTTAGCATATGACTGCTGGAGTCAGCTTAAAGGTAACACACAGTTAGTGATTTCAAAGAAAAACCTACCTTAACCTGGACCCAGAGGCCGGGGTCACACAGGGGTCAACTGATTTGGGATCTGTGTGTGTGTGTAAGCTGATTCGACCTCATGCTAGCTAGCTAATACAAACGGATAACGAGCACCATGGGGGCGAATGGTGTGAGATAAGTCATGAAGAAGTAATCTGCTGGCTTTACCTCGACCTGCTTTCTCACCAAATCTGAATTAAGAGTCACAAATTCCACCAAAAGCTGAGGTCAGAGGTCAAACATAGGTCATACTCAGGTCAAACACAGGTCAGACTCAGGTCAGCGGGGGTTCAACATGTACCTGATTGTACCGGATCCACCTGACAGACTCAACTCAGCACAAACATGTTTGACTTTCACACAAAGGTCAGATTTGACAGAGCTGATAAGAAACAGCAGAACAAAAAAAAAAACCTCAGATCACGTTCACAGGCTTTGAAGCGAGTGGAGGAGCAGACAGTTCACAGACAGACAGGAGCTGACTGTAATGATCACGGAGCAGAGGCGATGTTAAAATCAGCAGCACAGCTGTCATTAGCGTCAGAAGTCATCACAGGAGACATCAAACAATATTCAGAGCAAATGTGATGAGGTGTCTGTTCTGGTCCGTGCTCCAGGTTCCTGTGATCAGCTGATTCACAGGTTGTGTTGACAGATACTGACCGTGTGCTCTGCTCTGAGACCAGGTAAACCCTCTGCACTGACAGAGCGAGGACAGCAGCTTCAGGGCCTCGCACCAGCTCGTCCTTTACATGGAGCCAAACACTCTGAGAAGCACCCTCGTTCTTCCTCGTCTGTGTCTGTGTCGTTTGTTGTTGTTTGTTTGTCTTGTCTTTGTCAGATTTGTCTTGCTTGGAAAATCAGGAGAAAATGAATTTTCACAGTTTTGGAATATAAAGACTGTGTCTGGGGAAAATGACATAACAGGTTAACAGAGCAAACACACGTCAGCAGGTGTTTCTTCAGATTGAAAACTCAGCGGAGACAGAGGACGTCCACGCACTGTCCTGCCAAACAGTCCAACTCTCTCCGATTAAAGCTCTTATCGGCAGATTTTTACAGTGTAACTCGGTCGAGCAGTTGACTGACAGCTGCTGACAGCAGGAACTGATGCTTTATGAACTGGAGGAGATAGAAGGAAAAAACACACACTCCCTCATTGTTTCCTCGACCCACTGGAGAATCAAACTGGAGCCAGACCCCTTCACATTAACAGCTCAGCTTTTCTAACTGCAGGACGGAGCGGAGACACTGACCTGAAACACACAGGCCTCCGTCCAAAGGTCGTCCAGCAGGTATAGGGCTGAGGAAGGAAGCACAAACAGGGCTCACTGTAAGGAAGAAACGAGGGAGTGAGGAAAGAAGGATGGAGGAAAGAGTAAAGGAACACAGCAACTCAAACTGTTCATTTACATTGAGCCTGACCCTCCATGTTTCCTGGACATCCCTGTCCTGAGCTTTGTGTGTCCTCGTCCTGGAGACTCTGCAGCTGTTACTGAATGTCTGATTGTGATCCAGAGATCAGCAGCAGCGTCACACCTCAGCCATCATGAGCTGCAGGATTTTCATTTCACTTCCTGCCTTCTCTGTAACTTAGCAACAGATGCACCCAGGAGGCACCACACCCCCCCCCTCCCAAAATCACCCCCCAGCTCTCTGTCCCAGTCCTTCCACTGAGCTGTGGGTGAGTTTCCAGTCTTTCCATTGTCCTGGTTGGACTGTGTTTTTATCCACACATGCTGTATGTTCTCCCCTGGATCTGCTGCTTTCCCAGTCCGACCCCCCCCCCGCCCCCCCCCCCCCCCCCCCCTCCCTCCCCCTCCCCTCCCTCCTCCCTCCCCCTCACTGTCCAAAATGCCTCTGAACTCCTCCAAAAACCCTCCTCGCCCCCGCAGACCAGAGCTGGCAGCTCCCAGCGCCGAGGGGAACGTCCTGCCTCAGCTCCAGGTTTTGTTTTTTATGTATGTATATTTGGACCCCCCCCCCCCCACACCCCCCCCACACACACACACGCACTCACACACGCACACACACGCACACACACACGCACACACACACACTCACACACGCACACACACACACACACACTCACACACGCACACACACACACACACACACGCACACACACACACACACACACACACACACACACACACACACACACTCACACGCACACACACACACGCACACACACACACACACACGCACACACACACACACACACACACACACACACACGCACACACACACACACTTCTGAAGGAGTTTTGATGATGAACAGCCGTACCACACTATCTCCTGTTCTGGGAGGAGGCCTGGGGGGAGGGAGAGCAGTTGTGGGGGACGCAGTGAGAAAGGACTGGTCCAGGATTCAGGCAGCATCGTTTGGTCCCTGCAGGTGAGCGACAGGTGAGTTCACACAGGAAAACAGACACCAGCTCAGGACCTCCGCTTACAGTCTGCAGTCCATCTGTGTGTGAGCCTGAGTTTACCTGTCTCTCACCCTGTCCCTCTCTCTCAGCCTGTCTCTCTCTCACCCTGTCTCTCTCTCTCAGCCTGTCTGTCTCTCAGTCAGCAGGACAAAGTCCGTCTGTCTTAATCTGATTTGCAGGGAATTTGATGTGATAAGCTTCAGGTCAGAGAGCAGAGGAGGAATGAGAAGGAGCCAGAGCCTCCACACCGAGCGGCAGCCAGCAGTCTGACACACACACACACACGCACGTACACACGCACACACACACACAGTATATTTATTCACACACATACACACGTCTCATTTGCCTCATGCCTTGTTTCTTTTTTGCATTCCTCATCTTCCTCTCCTTCACTACCTCCTCCTTTCCTTCTCTACCTTCCTTCTCTAATTCCTTCTTTCTTTTCCTACCTCCTCCTTTCCTTCTCTACCTTCCTACTTTCTTTTCCTACCTCCTTCTTTCCTTTTCTATTTCCTTCTTTCTGTTTTAATGTCCTTCCTTTTACTGTTCCTCCCTTACCTTCTCTTCCCTCCTCCACCTCCTCCGTCTCCTCTCTGCCTCCTCTTGTCCTTTCCCACCTTAGTGTTTCCATCTCTACATCATCATTTCTTTCTTTCCTCCATTCTTTCCACACATACATCCTCCCTCTCTTTCCTAGTTCCTCTCTTCACTCCCTTCTCCCTGGTCCCTTACTTACCACCTCCTTTCATTCCCTCCCCCATAATTTCTTCTCCACCTCCTTCCTTTCCTACTTCAGTCCCTCTTATGGACATCCTGTTCCTTCTCTTTTTTACCTTTCTTTCCCTACCTCCTCCCTCCTTTCTCTACTTCCTCGTTTCCTTTTCTCCATCTTTGCTCTTTGCTTCATTCAGTTCACCCTCTTTTCTGCAGCCATTTATCCTTTTCTCCATGCTCTCTTCTCCTTCTCTTCTTCATGTTCTTGTTGAGGTCCACACACACACGCACACACACACACACACACACACACACACACACACACACACACACACACACACACACACTCTCTCTCTCTCTCTCTCTCTTGGTGAGGGTTGCAGTGTGTTGCCTCATGCAGCAGACCTGCAGAGGCAGATCAGAAGCAGCTCTTAATGCTTTAGTCATGAGTTTCTGTGCAGCAGCCTGAATGTTGGTCTCTTTAATATTTCAGGCAGCGCGGCATCATCGCACCATGATGACATTTAGAGCTGAGGAGGTGTAACGCTGCTCCAACATGACCCGAGGACACCGACAGCAAAAGAAGAAGAAGAACTCACATTCTTTACCTCGGCAGAGGAAGTCAGCTCCTCTTCGCTCCAGGTCGTTTCAGGTTAAGTGAAAGTAAACACGGCGCAGCAGCATCTCTGTGGACCAAACTGTGGATCGCTTTTCACTGCTCTGACAAAACAGCATTCAGTCACCTCAACTTTCAAAATCCATGAACTCAAACTCAACCACCACCAAACCTCTGTGTACTCACGCTCCAGCTGAACCACTGAAACGTTCCACTGTCACATCAGACAGATAGAAAAGACCAGCCACACACAGAGGGAGAGGTGTGTGTGTGTGTGTGTGTGTGTGATCATGTCATAAACATTTATGTGCATTCGAAGTGTCAATGATCAGTGTCCTGCAGTGGGAGACGAGGATTTCCCCGGCTGAACAGGACGAAGTGGTCGGACGACTCAGTCCACTGGTTCTAAACACGTCCAAACTGGGCTCAGGACACAGCTCTGGTTTCCAGTATAATATAAACTAGTGTAACAGATTTATGTTAGAGAGTAATGGAGCTTGAAGCCCAGCCAGCATCTCATGTATTCATCTCTGTGGATCAGGCTGGTTTATGGTCAGACGTCCCTCTGAGACACAGTGGATGCTGAATGTCTGGACAGATCTGCAGAGGACGGATCGAGCTGCAGGAAGATTCGTCCTCAGGTGGAGTGAAGAGAGGACAGAAGGTCTGATGTGGACGCAAACTTTTGGTCAAATACAGGAGACAAGGTTCATTAGCACTGATGTATTTCTGTTTATGCAGCTGTTTTATACGTGTATGTACACAGACCATACACTGATTATTAGTCAGATTATTAGGAACACCTGACTAATTCAGTCTTGACCTACAGTTTGTGTGCAGACTCGTCAGAGACGTGTTTCTGTTATTTCGTCCACCCCACACTGTAAAATATCACACAGGAATTCAGTGCAATCAGTTTCATTAACTTCATTTCAGCTTTTATTTTGATTTAAATTCAACTGAAAACGTCCAGTTTGTATTTTCAGAATTCGAGTTCACTTCACTGAGCTTATAAAAAGATTTAAAGAAACATGATCAGCTTATTCAAGGACTTCCCAGCATGCATTGTTTCAGAGCTGAAGTCTCCAGTGACCCTTTGTTTTGTAGTAACAGACACATGATGAAAACATGTGGTGAGTCTTTGATACGTGAAATTAAACATATTGAATTTATGAAGTATTAATTAGATCACAGTTGTTTGAGAACTGAGTGACTGTGAAAAACTGTAAATGATTTCAAGCATCATGTTACTGGTTGCATCACACTGCTGGTTTAGAATTGTTGGTGCAGCCTAGTGGAAGCAGTTTTGTGGATTTCCCTGGTCTCAGATCAGCTGCTGGATCACACTCGTCTCAGGCTCAGTAAATTCTCTCTGTTAAAAACCGGAGCGAACGTTAAAACTCACTGTGTCATAAAGTTAAAATAAGGCAGGTGATTTGGAGATGTTTACAGCAGAGCTGAGCACATTCCTCTGCAGCATCACTCACATGATTATTAACGGGACCAGCTTCAGTCATTGTAATATATTTAATTTGACGTGTGGGACATTAAACAGTTTATAACAGGAGCTGAAACCGCTGCAGCAGCAGAGGTCTGGAGGTGTAGGAGACACGTACCCAAACTCTGAATGAAAAGACGAAGCCTGACAGGAGAAGAACTTTCCAACGTGACAGTGATTCCAAACATTCTGCCAATAAAAGTGAGAACTGTGACCTGAAACTGGCTCCTGATCTGAATCCCATTGAAAACCTCTGGAGTCATTTAAAGTGAAAGGTAGAGCCAGAAAACCCAAAGACTGTGACGAAGCAGAACATCTGTCCTCAGGTTAGTGTCAGAGCGGCGTCATCAGGACGATCGACTGATCTGAGAGGAAGGAGGACGTAAAAAAAAAAAAAAAAACTTGTGTTACAATAAATAATAAATTATAATAATATTTCAAAATGTATTAAAATGGACTGGATTTATATTTATTCAACATCACGGTGAAGCTGACCTGGGGTCTGCTCAGATTTCTTGTTCTCTGTTGAACATGTGTGTGGGTGTGTGTGTGTGTTTGTGTGTGTGTGGGTGTGTGGGCGTGGGTGGGTGGGTGGTACCTGTCCAGCTGTTAGTTAAAGGCCCTTCCACCTGTGTGCAGACAGTGACATCTAGTGGCCGTGGGCAGAAGAGGTGACGCTGATCTTCACGTTTTTCCTTCCCATCATGTCTTTTCTTCTCTTTATTGATCTGATGTTTTACTTCACTCGGTTCGTGTCTGAAGCTTCTGACACTGAGATGATCAGAGAAACAGACTCTGTCCTCACACTGAGCTGCAGTGTTTCTCGGGTGGATCTGGTTCCAAATCATCATGAGAGATGAAAACTGATCAGCTCTTTCTTCTCCTCGTCACCTCGTTCTTTCCTTTCATTTCTCCTCCTCTCTAACCTCTTCCTTTCCTTCCCTAACTTTGAATTTCCTTGTTCCACATGAATAGGCTGAGGCCCGGATGTTCTGATGGATCGTGTTACTCTGTTCAGGTGTTCATGTTTCATATGTTACCTGTGATCTGTGATCACATGACCTGATATTTACACTGTCAGCAGTTTGATTGGTCCTTCTTCTTTATGTATGATTTTCTTTCATTGTGTTTGTTGAGCACTTTGTGCGGCTCTCCACTCCGTGGGCTGCTCAGCACCAATCAGATCCCACTCTGCTGATGTCATGATGATTTCCTCCAATCAGCCCACACACTGATATCAACACCTGGTTTTAACAGGCTCTTGTTTGGCTGTGATCTGGTTCTGTCCTGGTTTTCTCCTGGCCCTGCCCCAGAGAGCTGTTTCTCTGACAGTTCAGTTTTGCCCTGACACAACCCTGGATATGTTCCACTTCTGTCCCGAGTCCATCTTCCAGCTCTAACACTGCACATCCCCCCACTAACCCTCTGCTCCCCGCCCTGAGCCCGGTTCAGCTCCTTCCAGGTTCAGTCAGTTTAAACCCCCTGAAGTTTAGCAGCTCGTGGTGTTACAAAGAGCAGGGAGGCTGTGTGTTTGCTGTGCAGTCGAGGGGGTCTCAGATTTGGATCTTTGTGGGGCCTCAGCTTTCTGCTGAGCCAGGTGTTTAGCTTGTGTCGAGCAGCGGGAGTTTTTATAGATCACTGAGGGGGTGTGGGTGATTTCAGGCTCAAAGAAAACAGATGACAAACTGTTGTGAGCTTTGGACAGACGTGTGATGGTCAACACTTCAGCTCCTCTGAGGCAGCAGATGAGATTATACAGTTCAATAACATTAAATCTATCTATCTATCTATCTATCTATCTATCTATCAGTTTATCTTACAGAGGTGAATCAGAAAATGCTGCAGTTCTTCAGTAGACTTTTTCTTCGTAAACTAAAGTCAGTCCACACACGTGTATGTACTGAGTGTAGCAGGCTCACAGCAGCGCTCCTGCTCTCATCCACGCCTCCCGTTCTTCCACATTCATGACATTTTGAAAGTGGTCAGTGGATGCATTTTGTGTGAGAACAGTTAAAGTGATGCACAGTGCTGACTGCAGTTTAAACGTGAGCAATTCATCAAATCAACTGTGGAAAAAAAAGACAACTGGGACACTATGGAAGACGTTTGAGTTTGCTGTTCTTGTATTTTGCTGCAGCCTCTCAGAAGCATGGCAGCCCAGCACTCCACCAAATACAACCAAGGTGGGGCTTTTATTTTGTTGGCATTCATCAACTACAGCTCCCATGAGTCTTAGCTTCAGAGCTGTGTGACATATGTTTTATTGTCTTTGTTTTTCTTCTGTGTTTCTTCTTTTACCCTGAACGGTTGGTTAACTTTAACATTTACAGCTTTAACCAGGTGGAAGCTGAAGGCACAGAATTTACAATAAAACCAAACAGCTCTTAGTTTGCTGCTCGGGCTCTGGCGCTGCATCTGCTGGTTTATCCCGCCTTTTTACAATAATTCTAAAAGTAGTCGGATGTTTGTTTTGTTTCATATAAACAATGTTTAGCTAAAGCTGCATTGAGGCGGGAGAGTGTCGCCGTTTCCCCAGCACTGAAATTCATAATTACTGCTTCGCCACCCGCCCCAGTGTTTGTTCTTCTGCGGCTACCGTAGTTGTAGTAGAAAACATGGCGTCCGACAGTGACGGCGACGAGGATTTTGTGACTTACGGGACTCCCCTGGAGCCTCTGGAAGAAGGTAGAGTAAACTCTAATACACCGATAATCCGCCCGCCTCCGCTGTTATGCATCCTGGCTGTTTTATAGGGAAAGAAATGAGCTACGACGTTTCCAGCGGCCGCTGCAGGATGCTAAGCTAACCAACAGGCTAGCTTAGGTAGCTAATAGCAGGCTCTGAGCTGCTAGCATAGCCCCCTTGTTTGTAAACCAGAGTTGTTTATTCGGTTATATGTTGTTCTTAAACCATTCAATTAACTCATTTCATTTGTATTGTAAACTCGCTTCTGTCCGGCAACGTTTTTACTTACAGATGTGATATATTACATATATTTGGTACATGAAAGGCTTGACTGTCGGTTGTGGACGAAGACGGAGACAAATCTAAGTGTGAACCAGTCAGAGAATTTAATCTTGTTGGAGTGGATGTAGTTTGTTGTCTCAGGTGAGGCAGTTCAGGTTAAGGCAGGTGCTTTCCCGTTCTGAAATAATCCGCCCACACAACCTGACCATTGCACTTTCCAGTCAGCGAGGAAACAAAACGAGCCAGATGTTTGTACTGAGTTTGGTTAAAGTGAACTGTGGTGGCGAGTCAGCTCAAAGTCGTTATTCTCAAGCATAGTTTTGAAAGAACTTTACTGTACTGTCTTAATACTGTCTTTCTCTGTGACAGATGGAAACTGAGCATTTCCTCCATTTTAGATGATTATGAGCTTTTACATGTTCTAACCTGCATGTTCAGTGCCTCTGTAGATTTAATTATTTGACTCCATCACAAGTAGGACCACAACTGTTCATTATTTTTCATTATCAGTTAATCTTCTGATTATTTTCTTGATTAATTGATTTGTTTTTTGTGCTTTGGAACATCAGAAAACAGTGAAATGAACTAATGTTATCGTTTCCTGGGTGAAGATTCTTCACACTGTTTGTGTGTTATGTGTGAAACTTCAGGACAATTCAGGATAAGAAGAAGCAGCAAATCCTTCTAAAATGCATAACACTGAAAAATGGGTAATCAATTATTAAAATTCAGAGATGATTAATTTTCTGGTTATTGCCTTACTGAATAATCATTCCAGCTCTGATATGAGGAAGGTTTTAGTTTTTAGGAGGAGTTTTACAGGAGTAAAATACACGAGCTTTTAAATTAAATTGTGATGTTTCTACTTTTACTGAAGCAAATGAACTGAATACTTTCATCATCACTGGACACGTGATGCATTGTGTGTATATATTTCTTGTTGCACATTTCCATGTGCTTTGTGTGTTTGTTGCAGACGAGCCGCTGAAGAAGCCCGTCCCGCTGCACGAACAGACGGTGAAAGATGAGAAGGGACGATACAGAAGGTTCCACGGAGCGTTCACTGGAGGATTTTCAGCCGGTTACTTCAACACTGTCGGTTCTAAAGAAGGTCAGTGCTGCTGCATCACAACACCTGCTCCCCGCTCACCTGTCTGTGAGCAACGGGCTGAAAACGATCTCAATTTAAAAAATAAAACAGACTCATTTTCACAGGACAAGTCGATTTCAGAGCTGAGAGTGTTTTCATCACTGACTTATCGCCTAATTATTCTTTCACTGAATCACTCGCTGAGTAAATAAACTGCCAGAGACACAGATGTTCATCTTTCATTTCCAGATACTCAGTCTGACCAGCTGTCCAGAAACCTGGAGATAAAAAATCCTCACATTAGAGACCAGTTAACGTTCACTCGTGATTTTTAATAGATTCATTTTTTGTTTACAAACCATGTGATTATTTTATCCTTACAGTGGTTTCTGATGTCAGCTGTAAAATAAACATCCTGGCCTCTGCCTCCATCACAGCACAGCACATTTGTTTCAGACACAACGTGTGAGTATTTTGTGTTGTGTTTTTAGGCTGGACCCCGTCGACCTTTGTGTCATCACGGCAACAGAAAGCTGAGAAACGTCATGCGAGGCCAGATGACTTCATGGATGAGGAGGTACGGCCGCCCTGAGAGAGAGGAATGATGAGATGAGGCGTTTGTGACTTCCCATGGAAATAATGTTCTCCTGAAAGATAGACTGAAGACAAACTCAGACATTTTTCAGTTCTTAGCTCATATTCAAGGTGTGACTTCACTTCCTGACTAAAATGACGACGACCGCCTGCTCGTCTGTTTCAGTCCTGGAATGAACACACAGGTTACATTCTTCTTCATGTCCTCTGAGGACGGTATTCATTGGTGGGCGATGGAAAAGTCTTTGAGGCTTGTAGAGATTTTTAAACACATTTTAAAATAATCTACTAATTTTTAAAGTTTAACGTCTCTTATTTTATTTGTTCATTTGATGAAAATGGAATATGTATGCAACTGATATGAAGCCAAACAATCCAACTGATTTACATAAAAAAAACTGAGGCAACTAAGATGACTCTCAGGAAGCGTGAGTGTGAGATGTAGAGGGTAAAAAAGGCAGCAAATCAATAGATAATTATTGATTATTGTTTTTGTTGTTGTGCGTCAGGACTTCAGTGAACATGGCATTGCTCCCAGGGAGATCACCACCAGTCAGGAGTTCTCATCCAGCCGCAGAGATGAGGCCAGAGAGAAGGCAAGAGCCATCAACGCTCAGACTGCACTGATCCCCGGAGACACTCTCCTGGAGGAGCTGATCTCACCTGCCAGGTAACTGCTGATGCCCACACAGTTCACCCTGAGCCAGGGGCCTCTCCACCTCAGTGAACAGTGACCACTGCGTAGACGCAGATCACAGGAGGAGGCAACATGATGTGGCACAAATAGTTCTTCTGAGGTGCATTGGTTATGTCTCCCAGGTCGTCCATCGGGGTGGAGCTGCTGAGGAGGATGGGATGGAAGGAAGGTCAGGGCGTTGGGCCTCGTGTGAAGAGGAAAGCCCGTCGACAGCAGACCGGTTCGTACGAAATCTCACATTCTGCTGCGGCCCTCTGGTTTTATCTGCATCATGAGCATGAAAACTCCTTATCTTCCTGTTCTCCTGACAGATGATGGAGCCAGAGTTTACGGCTGTGCGCTGCCCCCTGCTGGTTCAGAGGACTCGGAGGTGGGTGAGACAGCTGATGTCACTCTGTTGGTTTGTCCAGATCAGGAACTTTTTTACGCTGCTCCTGGAAACTGACTGTAGTTGTTTCATTCAGTCAGAGTGTCCCAGTAACAGCAGCTGAATCAGCTGTGATCAGCTGCTGTTTGCAGTGAACCATGGATGAACAGACTCCTCTCACTGGATCACTGTGACACTGAAGGAGACTTAAAAACAGCAGGATTCTGAATGAAGTTCTGCAGGATGGACATCAGAGATGTGATACCTGAGACACCATTTTTTTTTACAGAATTTAGTCAGAAGTTATTTGCTAAATATATTTTAATGCCTCCTGGTAACGTTTCCATGAGCCTCAGCCAAAGGGAGAAGAACGACCACACACGTTCTTCATCGGAACATTGATATTTCCTGTTACTTCCTCTCTCTGCTCGACAGGGCGAGGACGATGAGGACTTTGCTCCAGAGAACGCAACATTTGCCCCGAAGGATGTGACTCCAGTGGACTTCAGCCCCAGGCCAGGAGTTCAGGGTCTGGGGTACCGCGGTCTGGACCCGGGCCTGGCGCTGCTGGGCCGAGGAGCACCTGAACACATCGACCTGTTTAAACCTCAGTCTGAGACAAGGAGCGGGCTGTTTGGAGACACACAGAGAAGCTCACGGAGAGGAGGAGTGGCCGGACAGGTGGGATCTCTACAGCTGTTAATAGAAAGAAGTCAGCTGTTCTCAGACTCTTCATGCTGCTGGTGACCTTTAACCCACAGGCTTTTGGAGTGGGAGCCCTGGAGGATGATGATGATGAAGATGTGTACCACAGAGACTCCATGTCCAGATACGACACAGTGCTGGGAGGAGAAGAGCCTGGAGACGGACTCTACGGCTGGACGGCTCCGCAGCAGTACACCAAGAAGAGAGGTAACACTGCCTGGGAATGACCTGGAGAGTCCTGGAAAGTTTTTAGATTTCATAGTTATACTTTGGTTTCTTAAATACAGATGAAAAATTAAAGGACACACCATCAGACAGAGTCTTAGTCAGGTGTTGGTCCACCACGAGTCTCCAGACCAGCTTCAGGCTCCTTGGCTCTGATTGTCCAGGTCTCTGGACTCTGCTGGAGGGACGAATCTGTGTGGACGTATGGACAGACTGACAGTCAGTTTAAACTGTTTCTGATGAATGATTCAGAGCTCTTAAATGCTGGAGCTGACCATGATGCACGGGTAACTCTGTATGTAACCTGTACCTGTATGTAACCTGTATGAAGAAATATTGGGAAAATGTTTTTTTTTCTTTCTGTTTTTTCTCCTTCTGTTTTTTCTTCTTCTTAGACAAAAGCAAAGACTTGTTGTATCTCGGCAAAATCCTGGAGGGATTCACTCTGGCTCAAAAACCAGCTGAGGAAAAAACTGTGAGCAGCTTCTGCATTTGTGACGCGGTGTCTCTGACTGTGGAAAAAAAACCCTTCTCTAATACCAACATGTCTCTCTGTAGGTCTTCCCTCCCCCCACTCTGCCCCGTGACTACAGACCAGTCCATCGCTTCCAACCCTCAGTCCATGTTTCGGGTCTTTCTGGGGTCAGTCCTGCTCTGGCTGAGGCTCTGAGGACCTCCAGGGGCCACATGGTCAAAGACGAGCCTCAGCAAGGAGGACGTCACCAGCTGGACTCCAGCCAGAGGAGGGTGCTGCTGGGAGAGGACGCGCTGCAAGGTATGAAAAGATTCAGTGATTATGAACAGTGCAAAGTGCTGCTGACGCCCCCTAAAGGCTGCAGAGTTCATTACAAACGTGATCTGAGCGACATCCTGCTGATTTAACTGTTCTGCTTGATTAACTGATTAATCAGTTGTCGATAACATGTCAGGAGATCGTAGTTTGTCAGAGTCCAGGGTGTCGTCTTCGGTTTTGTCCGAGCAACAACAAAAAGATGTTTATGATGAAATAAAACAAAGAAAGGCAGCAAATTCTCAGAGAAGAGAAACTGAGTCCAGGAAGTATTTTCCAGGTTTGCTTGAAAAATGACGGGAAACCATAAATTCTTAGAGTGATGTCTTCAAAAGTCTGGTTTTATCTGTCCAACTGTCCAAAGCAGAAAGGAATAAAATTCTATATGATAAAAAAAATCCTCACAGTGGAAAAACTGGACTTATTATTACTCATTAACTCGTCTGTTAATCAGCTTCTTGTAGATAAAACTGAATAATGATCATATGTGAGAGTAGATTCTTATTAAATTGCCTAAAGCTGCAGGTCCATGTGTGGACATGATGTAATCAGTGGAGCTGCAGACAGCAGCTGATCAATCATTTAGTTTGAAATTAATCAGCAGCAGTTTGAAAATCAAAAAGCAAAACTTTCACTGTTCTAACATTTTGTAGAATTAACCTGGAAAATAATCAGCAACTTAACAGTTCATGGAAAAAAGTTGTTTAACTCCAATCAGGTCCTCGTTCAGTCATGGAGCTCCTGAGGCCTGAAGACAAAGAGCGACTTCTCAACCTCCGCAACTCCTCCAACCCGCCCTCCACCACAACCACCACCACAACCACCACCAGCACCACGGGCTCCCATGATGCCTTGCAGTCAGCGGGGGTGTTGGCGGGGTCGGCAGCTCTGAGTGGTGCAGCCTCCTCTGGCCTTCAGCAGGAGGCTCTGGCATCGTGGAGAGGCGTCCAGGCGTCCCCGCAGACCTTCAGACCATTTGAGAAGAACCCCAGCAAACAGGCGCGCTACGAGCTCTACCTGAACCGCCTCAGACAGGGAGACAAAGGTAGGAGGAGCTGTCCTACATGTCCCATCATGCCCTGCTGGCAGCCCAAACCTGGAATCACACGTGTGTCTGATTTGTGTCTCAGATGCTCTGGAGCAGAGTCTGGACTCGGGGATGACGGAGTGGGAGCGCAGCAGGGAGAGGGAGGAGTTTGTCCGAGCGTCCATCCTGTACAGACCCACCTCCTCCTCGCTCTCCTCCCGCTTCACCAGAGCCAAACACCAGGAGGACGACGACGCCGTGGAGGTCAGCCGGGACCAGGAGGTAGGACAACACTCTGGACTGTAC